>NW_006408542.1:8213017-8213532 GCF_000296735.1 Chrysochloris asiatica | reverse complement strand
GGTCAGAACTGACTCGATGGCCGCTAGTTTTTGTTTTTAATAAGTAGGTATTTCACACTTAACAAATGAAGAACATGAAGCACAGATAAGTCTGCTCGTTTACTCAAATCATGCAAATAGAAAACAGCAGAGTTAGAATTTAAACCCAAGCTGCCTGTGAAATCAGCCTTGAGAATATAATCATGCTCAACCCATGTAGCCTGGTTCTAGGGCCTGTGTCCTTGACCACCATGTGTTGTTGTTCTTGTTAAGTGCAATTGAGTCAGTTCCAACTCATAGCAATCCTGTATAGGGTTTCCAAAGAGCAGCTGGTGAGCTTGAACCACCAACCTTGCAGTTCAAATTGACTTTGCAGTCCAATGTATTAGCCCATTGCACCATACAAAGAATCCTGACTGCTATGGGTATGTACAAGAGTGAGTCAAATATTATCCATATTCTGGCTGTAGAATTTATGTTAATCACCTTTTAGAAAAGACAAATACATCATTTTTCGCCATAATCCCCTTGCTTTT
>NW_006408542.1:8171485-8211837 GCF_000296735.1 Chrysochloris asiatica | reverse complement strand
TTAACAGTGTGGGCAGCGGTGTGAAGACGTGCATTGTCCTGCAAGATCACAATGCTCCTGGATAGCAGTCCTCTTCATTTAATCAGGAAGTTTAGGCTTCAGCTCCTTAGTGAGCATCTCACAGTAATGAGCACTGTTGATTGTTGGACCTTTTTCCTCATAGTGTTCCAATACTGTGCCTTGCAAGTCCCAGAGAACTGTCAGCATCAATTTTCCAGCTGGTGATTGACTTTTGAACTTTTTCTTGGTTGGTGATTGAGGATATTTCTTTTCTATACTCTGTTGTTTACTCTCAGGCATGAATCCATGTCTTGTTACCAGTAACAATTTTTTTAAGGAACCATTTACTTTCCTTTGAGTATCTGTCCAAATTTTGTTTTCAGGTGTCCACGTTCACACCTGCACATCAGTGACCTTGAAAGGAAAGTGTTGATAAGACATTGTAGCCAACAGAAATTTTGATATAACTGGAGTGCTGATAATTTTTGACTCTACATTGTGTAAGGAAAAAAAAATCTGTAGACAGTGAGAGTAATTAAGAGTCAGAGGTTATTTCCATTTTTTGCTGTTGTTAGAATGGAATGTTTATCCTTCAGTTTTGTATCTTATATGGGACACTATCCCTGTAAATGAGATCTAAATAAATACACTCCTTAAATGTCAACCCAGTTGCTCTAATACAGGAGCCTTGGGATAAGCATTGGACTGTGAACACCAAAATCATCTGTTCAAACCCACCAGCCCCTCAGCGGGAGAAGGTTGAGACTGTTTGCTCCCATAAAGATTGGGGTGGCTATGAGTCGGAATTGACTCGATGGCAGTGAGTTGGGTTGGGTTTGCTCAAATATAGAAAAATCTTAATGTTGAACTTTTGAAATAATGACTATGGCAAGTGACATTTTGTAAGTATTTAAAATGTGTCACTTTATGTATATCTTAAGACTTGATCCTCTAAAGAATCTTATCTAATAATCATTTTTTATCTTTACAAAGAGAAAAAACTGAAACTAAGTGGAGCTGAGACTTGTTATCTGAATTTCTATAGCTTCACAGTTTACACTCTTTACCACTATACTAAGTTACCTTGGGATACAACCCTGGAACAATTTGATGTTGGTTATTTCTTTAATAGTTTCTTAACATTTGCATGGGCTTTGGAGTTAAAAGGTGTGTGCTCAAATCTTATATCTTCCTTTAACAGATTCTAACTTTGGCGCAGTTCTTTAACTTCTGAGCCTCATTTTCTTGAATGTAAAACAGATGACATTAATTACTTTAAAGAATTGATGTGCTCTTTATGATAATGATAGTACATATGGCCTTCAACTCTCATGGGGATCCCATGCACAGTGAATGAAACACTGTTTTGTCCTGTGCCATCTGTGACTGGCATCGGATCCGATTTTTGTGATTCACAGGGTTTACACTGGCCTATTTTCTGATGCAGACCACCGGGCCTTTCTTCCTAGTTTGTTTTCATCTTAATGCTCTGTTGAACAGTTTTTTAACAACACAGCAACATGCAAGTCTCTATTTACTGCTTAAGAGCTGTAAATAGAACTCCTCTGCAGATGTTTCTTGTATGTAAGGAAGCAAATTGTCAAGCTTTTCTTTTACAGAACTTCTGGGTGGGTTTGAGCCACCAACATTGGTTAACAACTGCATGTTTTGCTGCCAGGTCTCCTTACATGCAACGTTGTTGTTAAGTGCTGTCAAGTGGGTTCCAGCTCCTAGCCATCCTGTATAGGGTTTCCAAGGAGCAGCTGGTGGGTTTGAACTGCCTGCCTCATGGTTAACAGTCAAGTGCTTATCCTACAGCACCACCCCAGGAAGAGCGCTGTTGTTATTGCTTGATGGTGTCGAATTAGTTCTGATTCATAGCCACCCTGTATAGGGTTTCTAGTGTGCAGCTGATAGGTTTGAACCATCAACCTCATGCAGTCAAATGTTTATCCTACAGCATCACAGTTGGACTACATGCAGCATGTTGTTGTTAAGTGTCATCAGGTCGGTTCTGACTCACACCCAGTATAGGGTTTCTGAGGAACAAGTGGTGAGTTTGAACCACTGACCTTGTGGTTCAAGCTGACCTTGCGGTCCTGTGTTTATCCTAAAACACCACACTAGGGTGCCTAGCAGATAGTAGGTATTCAATAAATGCTAATTCCCATAAAGTAAATTATGTAGGAATACATAAAAATCGTGTTTGAAATGACAAGAGAGTCCATTAGAAACTTCATGTAGCTTCTCGGTTAAAGAAGCTCTAAGTCTAAATTTATAAAACAAATTAATTCAAAAGTGATTGTTTGCATTTAGAAAATAATTATTCTAATCAGTGTTTTCCCAATTGTAGTCAATTTAAGAATCACCTGGGGAGCTTGTTGAAAATACATATCCCTGGGTGCCAGCCCCCAAAGCTTTTCAGCAGGCCTGCCAATAAGCCCAGGTGTTTAATAAGCAAGCCCTTTCCCCTGCCAAGTGACTCTGATGTAGGTGCTTCCTCCATCACACAGCTCTCACTAGAAAATCTCATGTACCATAGATTCCGTCACACAGTAGACAGCATAGTATGATGAACCCAGCTTGCTCATCAACCCCTCTGCAACAGTGATCATCAACCCATGGGAAATTCTGTTCTGCTTACTCTCTCATCCAGTTTCCATTCCATACTATTTTAAAGCAAATCTGTAAATTTATCTGTAAATATTTGCCTGTATATGTATACAATATAAGGACTTTAAAAAATAGTATATTATAGCATAAGCAAATCATATATTTCATATATAAAGACTCAATATAAACCATAAACCACAGTACCATTCTCACATGTAAAAATTAATAATCCATTATTAGCAAATATAAGTCAGTGTTCAGATTTCAACTTGCCTCATAAATGTCTTGTTTGTTTTTCAGTTTGTTTATTTGACTCAGGTACAATTGACTGATATGCTGTCTTCTGTAATCTCTAGGCTTTGTCTCTGTCTCTCTTATTTCCCCATGTGTAGTTTCTTAGTTTCAGCCAAGCAATAGGTAGGTATATAGGGGAGCAACACACTAGTGAAGTATGCATACCGTAGAATTGTCAGCCATTTGAGATCAGAAGGGCAGCATTTACCTAAGGACACATTTGGAAGGGTTGGGAAAGAAGGAAGAATGGAAATGGGAACCGCAGCAAGGAAAGTGGGTTAAATGATGTTACATTGAGGGGATGGCAGTCATTGAGATGAATTGAAGTGTCTGATATGTTGAGTGTGAAACTCATAATCTGATCTGCAAACATACACTTAATTTCTTAATAAAAAAGGTCAAAACAAAACAAAAACTGACTTATTTGTCCCATAGTTTAGAGCAGAGGCTGGTAAATGTTTTCCATAAGGAGCCAGTTAGTAAATACTTTAGACTTTGGTGTTAACGTATGGTCACATATTCTTCTTTTGTTACATTTTGTAGTTTGTTTTTACATTCCTTTAAAAATGAACAAGAAATTCTGGCGGTGTCAGTGACTGCTAACTAAAAGGTCTGCAGTTTGAACCCACCAGCATCTCCTCGGGAAAAACATGAGGCAATCTGCTTCCATAAAGATTTATAGCCTCAGAAACCTTTGGGGGCACATCTACTCTGTCCTCCAGGGTCGCTGTGACTCAGAATCTACTCAGAAGCAGTGGAGTTGGTTTTGGTTTTTAAAAATGTGAACACCGTTGTTTAACACCCCAAGACTAACTCTACCCGTAGTCTAGAGCTGTGCTATCCAGTAGGGTAGCCACTACCCACATGAATGTATTTCAGTAGAAATTAATTAGAATTGGGTAAAATTAAATTAAAAATGACACTCTCAGGTACATTTATCACATTTCAAGTGTTCAGAACCCACATGTAGTTAATGATTACTAACCTGTACAAATTATACAAGGGGGCTTCCAAATGTTTATGGAAAACTAGAATGAAAAGATAATGGAATTTTTTGACAAACTTTTTGAAGCCCCCTCATACAACATTTCTTTCATAACAGAAGATTTTTGTTGGACAGCACTACTGTAGTTTCTATAGTATATCGCTGTCTTCTGGTTTTTGTTTTTGAGGGGAGGGGAGGGGAGGAAAAGATCTACAGCTTCACCAGATTTGTGTTTCTCCCTTCCCTGATAGTGGTAGAGCAAAGTTGGTTAGGTTCCTGAGTATGTATGTTTGTGATATTTAAAAATACCCAGGAACCTCTCTCTCTATATAATTATTTTCACTCAGGCTTTGGAGAAATAGATTAGGAAAATGAGGTTTTATTTTATAACAGTGATTAATGTATTGATTATTGCTATTTGTTGTATGCAAGGAAGTCAGTTTGAGGACTAAGATGCACCTGACCTTAGCCATGGTATTTTCATTAATTTAATATTCATACGAAAGTTAAACAGTGACTATGTAAGACTGTAGAAGAATTGATGCATTTGAGTTATGGTGTTGAAGGAGAATATTAAAACTGCTTATCTGTTTTGCAAGAAGTATAGTGAGAGTGCTCCTTGGAAGCCAAGATACCCACACTTTGTCTCACACTGGAGGTACCAGTCACTGGAGAAGGATATCATGTTTGGTAAAGTGGATGGTTGGGGGATAAAAAGGAAGACCCCCAATGAGATGGATTGGCACAGATGGGCTCAGGCATAGCAACAGTTGAGAGGTTGCTGCAGGACTGGGCAGTTCTGTTCTGTTGTGCATAGGGTAGCTATGAGTTGATACCGATTTGATGTCACCTAACAACAGCAACAACAATTTGTTGTAAGAATGATGGAAACTGTTGTTTTTAAGATAGGATTGAATTTATTGTTGCTAACCAGCAAGGCCCTTTCAATTAATACGTCTTGTAAACCCACATACCAAAATCTGTTATTCCATATCCTTAATAGGTAAGCCAGTTTTTAGTTGTTAAATGGGACCATGAAAGTTAGGGGTATAGTGCAAAGTAGATAAGTGAGTTATTTCATAGTTACTTAATGGGAGGACTGTGTAAGCTTGATTTTTTCAGTATTTTCTATTTTTCCTTTAGGTTGCCATTTTTAAACTTATTTTAAATAATAGGTGTTTTTGAATTCTCTTTTAAAATGAACCAAAATAAGCTCACGCATTGCCTTAACCCTTCACTTTAAGATTAGTTCTCAAGCTAAATGGCATCATCTATGGAGTTAGGAGAACTTTGGTACCTCTCAATATCATTGTACATTTTAACCTAGATTTAAGTCTAAGACTTTTAAAAAGAAAAGGCAAAATATTAACTGTTCAGATAGGCTGTTAGACCTTGGAAGTGTTAGACAGAACTTGCTGGCTTTAGACACATGGTTATATTTATTCCAAAGGAAAAAAAGAGTTTGTGTATAGAAATAATTTCAAGTAGCAAATATTAGGATAAAATATTCTAAGATGGTACATTTCTCCCTATGCGTTGTAGTTGGATGTGATTATTGTTGTGGTGGTTAGGTGCCATCGAGTTGGTACCAACTCATAGCAACCCTGTGCATAATAGAATGAAGCACTGCCAGGTCCTGGGCCAACCTCACCATCGCTGCTACACCTGAGCCCATGGGTGCTGCTATTGTGCCAATCCATCTCACTGGGGGGCTTCCTTTTTTTCTTCTACCCTCCATTTTATCAAACATGTTATCCTTCTTCAGGATAATATGTCCAAAGTATGATAGACAGTTTTGCCATCCAGAATTCCAAGAAGCACTGTGGCTGTACTTCTTCCAGCACAGATCTGTTTGTTCTTTTGGCAGCCCATGGCACTTTCGGTATTCTCCTCCAACACCATAACTCAAATACATCAATTCTTCTACGGTCTTCCTTATTCACTGTCCAGCTTTCACATGCATATGAGGTTATTGAAAATACCATGGCTTGAGTCAGGTGCACCTTAGTCCTCAAGCTGACATCTTTGTTCTTCAACACTTTAAAGAGATTGTATGCAGTAGATTTGCCTAATGCAGTGTTGTTGTTAAATGCCATATAGTCTGTTTCGACTCATAGCGACCCAGTATAGGGTTGCCAAGGAGCATCTGGTGAACATGAACCACCGACTTTGTGGTTCAAAATGAACATGCCATGTAGCGCATTAACCCACAGCGCCACAATGCAATACGTCATTTAAAATCATGACTATTGTTTCCCTGAGTGTTGGTGGTTGATCTGAATAAAATTAAGTCTTTGATTATTTCATTATTTTTTCCATTTATATGGATGTTGTTTACTGGTCCAGTGGTGAGAATTTTTTTTCTTTACATTGAGATGCAGTCCATACTGAACGCTGTGGTCTTTGATCTTCATCAGTCAGTATTCTAAGTCCTCTTTGCTCTCAGTAAGCAAGGTTGTATCATCTGCATATCACAGGTTGTTAAATGAGTCTTTCTCCATTCCTGATGCCGTGTTTTTCTTCGTATAATCCAGTTTATTGGATTATTTGTGTAGCATATAGATTAAATAAGTATGGTGAAAGAACGCAATCCTGGCACACACCTTTCCTAAATTTAAATTCTTCTGTGTTCCCTTGTTCTGTTCAAACAACTACCTCTTGATCTATGTGCAGGTTCCTCATGAGCACAATTAAGTGTTCAGGAATACTCATACTTTGCAGTGTTGTCCATATTTTTCATGATCCACACAATCGAAAGCTTTTTCATAGTCAATAAAGCACAGATAAACATCTTTCTAGTATTCTCCACTTTCAACCAAGATTCATCTCACATCAGCAGTGATATCCTTCATTCCACATCCTCTTCTAAATCTGGCTTAAACCTCTGAAAGTTCTCTGTAAATATATGGTTGCAGCTATTTTTGTTTTACCTATAGTAAAACTTAACTCACATGGAATATCAGTGATATAGTCCGGTGATTTCTGCATTCTGTTAGGTCACCTCTCTTTAGAATGGGCACAAATACGGATCTCTTCCAGTCAGTTGACCAGGTAATTGTCTTCTAAATTTCTTGACATAGATGAGTGTGTGCCTCCAGTGCTGCATCAGTTTGTTGAAAGATTTCAATTTGTATTCCATCTATTCCTGGTGCCTTTTTTTGCCAGTACCTTCTGTGCATCTTGTCCTTCTGTCTTCAGGATCATTGACTCATGATCATATGCTACCTCTTGAAATGTTTAACATTAACCTTGACTCTGTATTCTTTCCATCTTCTTTTGATGCTTTTGGCATCATTCAGTATTTTACCTATAGAATCCTTCAATATTGCAAGTCGAGTTTTGAATTTTTTCTTCAGTTTCCTCAGCTTCAGAAATGTTGAATGTGTTCTTAACTTTTGGTTTTCTAATTTTAAGTCTTTGCACATTTCATTATAATATTTGACTTTGTCTTCATGAGCTGACCTTTGAATATTTCTGTTCAGCTCAGGTACCTCCTCACTTTTTCCATTTGGTTTAGCATCTCTACGTTGTAGATCAAGTTTTGGCATCTCTTCTGGCATCCATTTTGGTCTTTTCCTTCTTTCTTGTCTTCTTACTGACCTTTTGCTTTCTTCCTGTATGATGTTCTTGGTTCATCCCACAACTCTTCTGGTCTTTAGTCTTTGAGTCCATTCAGTAGCTGTTGTGTCTCTGTGGGCTAATGTGCTGGACTGCAAAGTCGGTTTGAACAGTTCAAGCTCGCCATCTGCTCTTTGGAAACCCTATACCGGGTCGCTGGGTGTTGAAACTGACTCGATGGCACTTAGCAACAGCAACAACAAGTAGCTCTTTGGAATCAACCCTGGTATTGTAGTGCAAGTTGGGATTTCCTTAAACCAAATTCTCCTTTATCAACCTGAATTGGTAGCATCAAAAAACTGTTGGGACTTCAAGTTTCCACTGAATGAGACCTGCCTAAACACATACAATATCCCAAATTCCATGGTGCCTCTATTCTAGATGATGTCTCAATCCATGACCCCTGCAGGAGAAGGAAAATTTCAGGGCCATCCACATCCATCCTGAACTTAGGAGGGTTGGTGTAAAAACGGACATGGAGGGCATGCCTGACTTCCTGTGGCTTCACAAGGGGATTTCTATGAGGCAGAGGTCAGATATGACTCCATCCAACAGCCTTCTTTATCTTGTTCTGACACCGATCATCCCTCCCACCGCACTCTCTGCTTCACATCTGTGTTTGATAATCCATTTCATTGATCACACAATTCATTGACAGTACTTGTGATTATTGTTTTTTGGGGTTTGTTTTGTTTTGTTTTTTTGTTTTTTTTAGGGAAGTGAGCAGGGTACAATTTAGGATCAGAAACAACTCAGGATGAAGCAGTTCTCTAGTCAGGAAAGCTTCTCCTCTGCAGTTCTGTAGGCATGCCTTGCTCTTGTCTTCAGCCTCTCAGCCAGGTGGCCCATTGGTCTCTGCTCTGCTTTGGCAAATGCTACAAAGCTCCTTATCAAGTGTGTAAATTACCAAAGGACACATTCTGCATGCTAGTCATCGGCACTCAGCTTTATTCAGTTCATTAATCGGGAAGCCCATAGGTGTTCTGTCTCCATGTTGCCGCTTCTGCTTTCAACACTTTTTTCAGGGATTTCATGCTCCACTCATAGCTCTACTGTCTTGGTTGTCCTGAGATCATCTGTTTCTACTACTGATACAACTTCTTTTAAGCCTAGCAGGATGGCAAAACTAACCAATCCCAGTTTTAGAGTCCTGTACACTCTATTTGCATGGTCCCATAATGTGCCAGACTGCAAAGCTATTTGAACTGCAAGGTTGACGGTTCAAGGTCACCAGCTGCTCAGAAACCCTATACAGGGTTGCTATGGGTTAGAACCGACTCAACAGTACTTAACAATAACAACTCAGTCATTTGGTGGGAGTTAAGAAGACTTTGGATAGAAAAGCCCTGTCAAGTAAATTCATGGTACCACATTTAGGTTGACCCAGAAAAGCTTAGGGTTCCATTGTCTTTGAGCCCTATTTGCCACATCTCATTCAACCGCCGTATGGTTGGTTGGTTATGTGCCGTGGAGTCAGTTCCGATTCATAGCGACCCTGTATAGGGTTTCCGAGGCTATAAATCTTGACGGGAGCAGAAAGTTTCATCTTTCTCCTGCGGAACAGCTGGTAGTTTCGAACTGTTGACCTTGCGGTTCGCAGCCCAATTCGTAACCACTCTGCTACCAGAGCGCCTTCAACCCCCATATGAGGGGTCTTTATATTTTCTTTTCTTCCCTGTTTTATAGCCCATATCCATCCTGTTTCCAAAGCTGCTTCTATTTGATATATACTTCTTGTTACTATCCATTTGCCATTCCCACAGCCAGTGTCTCATCATTTCTACTTCAGTAATCCACTTCTCCTTCTAGCATCGTATTCTACGCTCAGCCCTTTATACCTTTTCCAAAGTAATTTTTCTGCCAGCTAATTCAGTGCAGCCACTGTTTTCATCAAAAGTCTGTAATGGGTGACTATTACCATCTGTGGTACTCAGAATTTCAGGACCATTTATCAGGCTGGCCTAAGCTCCTTCACCACCTACCCACCTGACACTTATCAATCTGTATAAAACAGTAAAGGTTTCCATGGTAACTTACAGTTTATTTAAGTTTGGTTTTCACTATGACCAATGAATCTTGCCCTTGTTCTTTTGTTAGACTCCCTCATCCCAAATCTTACAGAATTTCCCCCCAAGACTTCTACCAATGTGGGTTTCTGTATTCAATGTTACATACTGTACCTACAACTTATCATTGTGTTATAATATTAACTGTTTTCTTTTCTTTTCTGAGTTTAAGTTATTGCCTTATACATTGTACACTGTAATGTGTAAGCCTGTTACACTATTATTCATCTTTAGGAAGTATATATGCTTCCTGGTAAACCACAAGATAGGTGCTTAATAAATATTCACTGATAATATTAACTGTAGAATGCTGACCTAATTTGTCCTATGTACGAGGGGGCTTCAAAAAGTTCATGGAAAATGGAATTAAAAGCTCATGAAATTTTTCCATGAACTTTTGAAGCTCCCTGTATTATGCCTTTCCTTTGCCCAGTTTTAATAGTATTTAAAGTTTGGTAATAAAATTATTGAGTATTTTCTATTTTTTTTGGCAATATGAAGAAACCCTGAAAAGTTTGTGGAAGAACAGAATTAATGATACAGAATTTTTCCACAAACTTTTTGAATATGTGTACACACAGGTATGTCTGTGTGTATATGGACTTTAAAAAAGGTAGCATAACATTAAAAAAGTATGATTCTTAATCACTATGTAGTCTAATATAAGCTATTTAACTTGTGCGACCCTTAGCTCCCTAATCAGTAAATTGGGGATGAATAAACTACCGTAAAAACAAAAAACAGTTACTGTCCTGTCAGCTCTGACTCATGGTGACCTCGTGTGTGTCAGAGTGCTCCATATGGTTTTCTGTGGCAAGTGCGTTACAGCTGGTTCCAATTCATGGCAACCCCATGTAGGGTTTTCAAGGTGTAAATCTTTGTTGGAGCAGAAAGTCTCATTGTTCTCTCCTGAAATTGCTGATAGGCTTGAACCGCCAACCTTGTGGGTAGCAGTCCAGTGCTTATATTACAGAGCCACCATGTTTCCATAAACTACGTTACTGGGTTATTATAAGAATGAGGAAAAATTTGTGCTGCCTAATACATGCCGGGCAAATAGTACTTACTTAAGAAATGGCATTTTATTGTTGATAACCTAGATAATAATCAGCTTAAGGGGAAAATTAAGAGATGATTGTAACTCAGATACTGGATCACAATATCTATTTTCCTTTCTATCTCTAGGTTGAATATATTCCAGGAAAGGTTTTTTTTAACACCTGCTCTGATTTGAATATGCTGAAGAAGTTAAAATCTGCAGAAAGATTATTTTTGCTGATTAAAAAACAGTTTCCAGTTAGTGTCTCTTCTGTAAGTAAAGGTATGGTGTGTGCCTATTGCTTTTATAACATGATATATCGGAGTCCTGGTGTGGCGCTGTGGGTTAATGCACCAGACTGCAAAACCGTTTGAACTGCAAGATTGGTGGTTCAAGCTCACCAGCTGCTTCTTGGAAGTCCTATACAGGGTAGCTGTGGATCAGACCCGACTTGACGGCACTTAACAACAACAACATACTGTACTCCATAATTTTCTTTTCGATAGTTGATGTTTAATCATTTCACATTTATAAAATTTACTCATGCCTGTGGATCATTAGTCGTGTGTTTTCTTCATTTTACTGTATTTTCTTAATATTAATTATCACCTAATTGTAGTAATTAGAGTCTGGCTCCCCTCTTTGCAATCTGATTTCTGTCTCTAGAAACTCAAGTGTCCTAAGCCACAATTTTTATGGCTAGTTATCTTCTCTAGAGATATGTATGGTCACTTATATGGACTTTGAAGCATGTATAATGCAATGCATTAGTTTAATAAATTGGTCAAGCACTCACCTTTAGTTGATAAATGATATAATTGGGGAAATGCTGAATAGTAAAATTTCATATTTCTGGGACCTTAAATGTTTTGAGGAGTCAGAACCAACTCTATGGCACTTAACAACAACAAATGTTTTGAATATATTTATTTCCATTTACAAACTGTTAAAGCTGAAAGAGCTTTTAGGAAAGTCTGTTCAATCCCTAATTTTAGTTATTCTACTAAAGTAATTTTAAAAGCTTGATAAAAACAGTGAAGATGTGTCAGACACTGCAAGAGGAAATTGCCTTGACCTTCAGTTTGATTGCTCATTTTGTACAATTGTATTGTCTGTAGTTAATTAAAGAAAGATACAGATGGCAAGAAATCAAGGCAGGGCAGGAAAATATTGTTTGAAGTGAATCCCAAGGTTTTATACCATGGGGTCAATGTTATTTCATCCCAGTATTGTACACTCATCTTTATGGAATCACAATAATTACGCTTGATGGACCTGGCTCATCAGAAATGATTAAACTATGTTGAGCATGCTGGTAATCTCTAAATTTTTAATGGGCTTTATATCCGAAGTGTTTCCCTATGAAAACTTATTTTAAGATATAAGCTAATATTGTACAGTTTAAAATGAAATAGTCCCAAGTTTCAGTTACTCTATTTTTGAGCTCTAGGTTTGTGATTTATTCTCTTTTTTTAACTTAATTATTCTATTTTTAAATGTAATTTTTATAAGCAGGATCAACATTATTTCACTCTGGTGGTGTTGGTTATGTGCTGTGGAGTTGATTCCAACTCATAGTGACTCTGTACAAGGTTTCCGAGGCTGTAAATCTTTACAGGAGCAGAAAGTCTCATCTTTCTCCCACGGAACAGCTGTTAGTTTCGAACTGCTGACCTTGCAGTTCACAGCCCGATTTGTAACCACTACTAGCGCTATACATATGGAGATATATATAATCATAAGATAAGGATCTTGCTAAAATATTGTCTGATAATTCTATAGGAATTAAAAAATTTTAAATGTATTCCATAGTATTTTTTTACTCTGAATTCCTTAAGATTCTTTAATATTTTAAGCTATATATCCTCCTATGGAGATTTTGTCAAGCTTTTTACCAATCTCAGTGTGATTTGGCATAATAAACACAATGCCTACCTAAACATTTCTAGTTCTTAAATAATTGTATTAAAATATTTGTAGCCTAGAGAAATGAATTCATTTCTCATTCATTCATTCTACAAATATCTATTGAATGCCTACCATATGTAAGGCTTTCTTCTAAACACTAGGACACACCAGTGAAAACAATATTTAACCATCCCTGACCTCATGGGCTATATTAGTGAGATTAGTAACAAACAAGAGAAACTTATAAAATGCAATATGTCAGTTGGGAGTTAATACTGTGGATTTGAAATAAAAGGAAAGGGCTAGAAGATTTGCCATTGATGACAAGGTGTGTGCTTTGAATTGAGTGATCAGGAGATCCCCCTGAATGAGGACTAAGGAGGAGAGGGACTAAACCATTCTGGTATCTGGAAGTGCGTTCTGGGCAAGAAGGAACAGTGAGTTTCAAGGCCCGAGTTAGGAGTGTGCCTGGTGTAGGAACGTCTATATGGCTGGAGTGGAAGGGCCAGTGGAAGTGGTATACAAAGCAAGTTTCATTCATTTCTAGGAATTTAATTGTTTTAGGTCATACATCCCAAAAGGAAAAATAGCAGTTTTGGTGGTGTGGCACTGTAAGATAGGCACTGGACTACTAACCACATTGTTGGTGGTTCGAATCCACCTCGGAAACCCTATACAGAGTTTGTATGAGTCAGAACTGACTTGATGGCACTTAACAACAACATACATTACAAGAATGAGTTTTATTTTAGAAATGTCTTATAAACTATATAAATTTCATATTAAGGTCAACTACTTCTTACAATAGCAATTTAATAAAAGTTACTTTTAAAAAGTAAAGTTAATGGAATTCAGGGGGTAAATGTAATAGATTGTGTTTAAAATCCGATACAGAATAAACTGAGATGTTATTTATTTAGGAAAAATGTTTAATGAACTACAAAGACTTATAATTGATGATCCAGGAAGTTGGTTGAATGGCATTTCAGTTTGGAAAAGTCTTCTTGAACTTGATGTAAAAAATGAGAAACTTTCTCAAGGAAGTTCTAACCTACTAAAAAGAAAAGTGAAAGAAAATGAAATTATCGTTGCTAAAAAATTAAAAACAGAACAAATTCAAGAGCTGCAAGAAGGTAGGGACTGCCTGCTGGAAAAACAAATAAGAGAAGAAACACTGGAGCAGGAAGAGTTTTACACTAAAAGAGAAAATTCTCAAGATCAGTTTCAGAATGATGTAGAAAAAGCAACTGTTGGTCAGAACCGGAAAGACTTAACTTTCAGAGTGTCTTGTCGCTGCAGTGGGACTGTTGGAAAGACCTTTTCAACACAGGTATGTTCACCTCCCAAAGTGGGTTCCTATTTCTTAAAAAAGGAGTACTTTCTCTATAGGTTTAAGATGAAATAAAAGTCTCTCAGGGAACGGTTTAAGTAGACTAAGATAATAACGAGTCCTGGTGTGGCTCTGTGGCCTAATGCGTCAGACTGCAAAGTCGTTGGAACTGCAAGGTTGGTGGTTTAACTCACCAGCTGCTCCTTGGAAACCCTATACAGGGTTGCTATGGGTTGGAATCAACTCAACGGCACTTAATAACAACAACATGATAACTAGGCCTAATCTCATATAATTCAATACCTTTAAAAATTCATTTTTCTTCTTTACTTTAGATGTTTGAGAGAAATGATATGTCATTCAAAGGAATGGCTTCTTAATTTCTTCCTGATAAGTTACCTTAAACTCATAGAAGTCTTTGCATTTGAAGACCCTAATAATATCTTGGTCAGGAAGTGCAGTGGCTTTGTAAGATAAGCACTGGACTATGAATCACACAGTTGACAGTTCAAGTCCACCAGCTGCTTCGTGGGAGAAAGATGAGGCTCTTCTGCTCCCTCAGAGGTTTATAGTCTCAGAAACCTTATACAGTAGGATTTCTATGAGTTGCAATCGACTTGACAGCACTCACTTAACAACAGCAGGCGCAGTATCACGGTTCTAGGCTTTGTAGCATTTCCGTTCACTTCAGTTGTGTCCTTATTGAATGGCTACTCTGTTCAGGTCCTCTGTGTGTGATTGTAGTGGGGACCCATGACTACCAATGCACAAACAACTAAAGGCCTCAAGAATCTAAGGGAGAGCAAGCACCACAAAAAAGTTAGCATCAAAAACGTTTTTGATTAGCCCTTCACAAAACTCAGTGATGTAAAGGGCACAGAGAGACCTTTAACCAGCCTTAAAATAGAAAGACCCTAAAATTTGTGCATAATGCTACTGATCCCGTTTTTGTTTTTTGCTTTTGACTTACAAGATTGCAATAACTGAAGCAGTTCTTTCAGATTGAATCCATTTCTTAAAAGTCAAGTCTGGTTATTTTGTGTAACTAAAATTAATTATAATAGAGATGATACATGAATGGATATTCCACATTGCCATGGAATATGTTTGGGGCGGTGAGGAGGTACAGTGCAGCCTTATTGCCTTTAGTGTAATAGTGTAATATTGCAACTCTGAATTACCATCTGATTGTCTGAGTTGACTTCCCTTATTTTTGCTTCTTTTTAAGATTAATATTTTTATGTATTATTTTTATCTTTTCCATTCCTACTTTTCCAGGAAGTAGGGAGAGTAATTGGAATTGCTCTTATGAAACAGTTTGGATGGAAAGCAGATTTAAGGAATCCAGATTTAGAGGTAAGGAATTTTTGTTTTATTTCATATGCTTATGACTCCTGGTATGGCGCTGTGGATCAACACTGGACTATGAACCGCAGGTTAACAGTTCAGCCCCACCAGCTGCTCCTTGGAGACCCTATGCAGGGTCACTATGATGAGTCTGAACACGATATCACATAACAACAACAAAGAATATATTATCATATTCTATAAAGACACTATCAGTGCTTGTTGTACTTTTGACTCTGGATTTTTTAAACATCTATATATGTGGATCCAAAAGTCTGTTTTCTCTTTAGCAGTAGAATAATGCAAATAGCTTTGTCTCATAATCTTCACTGTGAAAATGTCTTATCTAAATGCAGCATTTTGGAATGGAGCTGCTTAGTCATAGTTGAAGAAAAGAAACACATTTATCATAAGGCTGCAAAGATGGTGGCTTTACAATAATCCATAGTAAATCCCTACACCATCTGTAATAAGAAACACCAACAAAAACATTCAGTACCCTTGTAACAGTAGCTTGGCTTGGGTTATGGGGTTATAGGTTGTTGTTTTGGTTTGTTTTTTTCCTTCTTTTTCTGTGTCTTTCTGGATTATTTTAATGAGTTTTTCCTACTTTTATAATGGCATCAAAGTAAAACATGAAGAGGGGTGAATGCTAGCTTTAAAAATGATTTTCTGTTTTTGAAAACCATTTCATAAGTTTGACAGGTTTTAATCATTTTTATGATTTATTCACAAAATGATTTGTTGCTTTCTACCTTTTAATGGAGCAATAACTGGTCAAATAAATCAGGACATTATGTATTATTTAGTTTTATATGTGATGCTTTTCAGTTTTTAGAAAATAATGCATATCTGTGGTATTAAGTAAAACAATATGAAGATTTATGAAAACAAGCCTGGTCCATTACCTCTGCTTCATCACTTCCCTTTCCACTTGCAGTGTTAACAGCTTTGTTGCTTTCAGATAAAGCATTTTGATCCCAAGAATATTTTGGTATGAGGGTGTTCAAGTTCTAATATCTTCTCCTGATTTCCTCCTCCCTACCTCCCCTGGTTCCATCTCTCTCTCTCAGAATAAAACTCAGAGATTAGCTAGTATGTGAAAAAATATCATTAATTTAATTTCTATCAGCCATTTACCACAATTAATATAGCTACTATTAATAAAAATAATTAACTGAAAATAAAATTGTATTACTAATATAGTAAAATTTGTGGCTAACAATCAACAAAAGAAAAGTTAAATTTTGTTCTGTGAAATTGGTAGGAAAACATGCGCAAAGAAATTTTATACAGGGTGAAGCTATTCTTAATACCATTTAATATGTATAGATAAGGTTAATTAATGTATCACATCTATAGTGTAATTATACATAGAAAAGAATTAACACAATGAATGATTTTGTTAAAATAGGTGATTAAAAAATAGATTACCTGTGACTTATCAATCAAATAATTAAATTGACTTAATGTAGTTCACCTCAGATAATTCTTTTCTTGATGAAAATCCACTTTTCTAGATATGATAAATAAGTGCTTGGAATATGTTACTAAATATAGTTGTATGAGTGCTGGGGCTTCAAAAAATTTGTGGAAAGCTTCCATTATCTTTCAGTTCCAATTTTTCCATGAATAGGTACATATAGGTTCAAAATTTAAGCTTTCAAATAATTTGGTATATGCACATTTTTATTCTGTTCTAACAGATCTTTATACACCTGAATGATATTTACTCTGTTGTGGGGATTCCTGTTTTCAGGTAAGTATTTGTATTTTGTTCTTTGAAATTACCCCTTAGGAGATTTTATAAAATTAAGAACTCTATAATTTTTATTTATAGTATGAATCATTGACAAAACAGTGGTGTATAAAGGCATAGGATTTGCATTCTGTGTTTGAACTAGTAAAATATTTTCATAAAGTTGGGTGTATATGATTTGATCTTATCATTTTTAGTTGAGAAAGATTTTATCCTAGTAATATACTGTCCTTGTTGTTGTTAAGTACTATTGAGTCGATTCTGACCCATAGCGGCCCTGTATATGGTTTCCAGGAGCAGCTGGTAAGCTTGAACCACTGGCCTTGCAGCCAAACGACTTTGCAGTGTAAAGGGGATTTTCTCTGATGGATCAACTTTCCTTACCTTGATGTCTCAGAAACTCAAAACACCGAACTGTCCACTTTTTTTTCCTCTGTTTTCTTTCAGTCATGAAGCTCCTGTTCTCTCAGCAGTTCTGGGTTTGTCTGCATGTCTTTTCAAATACCCTGAGTGGGGTCAGGATTTCACCTAAAGCCCCATACTCTGCAAAGGCTTAAACCATGAAGCCTATTTTCTTCTGGGCAAATTCTAGCTCCTCTTTCAGCAAATTCAATCAAGTATGGGATGGTGGTGGGTTTACAAATTCTCTGTAATCTTAATTCCCAGTATTTTTTTTTTCACACATGTATGTTTATTTTACAGTAATAGGCAGGAGAAACCAATATCCAAAAGGCATTCAAATACATAAACCTTTAAACACTGACGTTCCGTCTTTACCTCTACCTTGAACTAACCCCATTCATACACATATGGCCTTTGGTGTCTGGCAGGATGGCTTCCAGGAGACCCAGGCCCAGTATCAGCCATCTTTATCCATCCTGTCATTGGCTCCAGGCAACTCCAGAAGCTTCTGCTCTCCTCTCTGCTTTAGTATTTTACCATGTGCCCCTTCTTTGATTATGAGTCTGCTACTAACCTCAAGGTCAGTAGTTTAAAACTACAAGCCATTCTGTGGGAGAAAGATGAGGCTTTCTGCTCCCATAAAGATTTACAGTCTCTGAAACCCTGTGCAGGGTCTCTATGAGTCAGAACTGGCTCCATGGCACACCACCACTACCGCTGCCACAAAAACCTCATGATTTCATAGGTCTGGAGACATTGCAATGAATCTGCGCCCAGCCAACTGCTTAAACCAAGTGGGGACCATGTCTAAATTCTTCTGATTACACAAAAGGGAAAGACCTAACTCAAAATTAGCCCATTCCCATGAAGTGGAGGTCATATATGCCTCCACCCTATATCAGTGCCTTTAAAATTATTCAGACCAATTTAGAAAACTCATCTTTGTGATTTTGTTTCTCTAGAACCCCACCCTCTCAATACCATGTGTCTTAGACTAAAGTTTCCTAGAGAAGCGAAACCAGTGAAACACTTAACACACTATATATATATATATATAGTGTGTTAAGTGTTTATATAAAGGGAGAAGTCCTGGCGTGGCACTGTGGGATAAAGCATTGGACCTCAGGATCGGTTTGAACTGCTAGGTCTGCTGGTCAAACTCATCAGCAGCTCCTTGGAAACCTTATTCATGGTTTAAGCCTTTCATGATGCTTAGCAACAACAATATATAAAGAGAATTTTATTTTTAAGGTAATGGGTTACAATTACAGAGTCCCAGGTCTCCAGCAGAAGAGAGAGAGTCCTTCCCTTGTGTCCAGCAGAAGAGAGAGAGTCCTTCCCTTGTGTCCATTATATTGCAAGCAGGGCACATCCCCAAGGAAACATGCCTTTCATTGATTGGTAACTCATAGTCACTCACCATATAGCTAACTATACATGTATCCTGGTGTGGCACTGTGGGCTATTGAATCAGACAGCAAAGTCATTTGAACTGTAAGATCGGTGGTTCAAGCTCATCAGCTACTCCTTGGAAACCCTATACAGGGTTGTTATGGGTTGGAATCAACTCAACGGCACTTAACAACAACAACAAACTGCTGTTGTTAAGTTCCAACTCATAGTGACCCTGTACAGGGTCTCCGAGGAGCAACTGGTGGGTCTGAACTGCTGACCTTGTGGTTCACAGTCCAGTAGTGATCTTACTGCGCCATACCAGAAATCCGGGCCAAGTCAAGTTGACACAGAATGCTAACCATTACACCAAATTAAAAGTTTACTATAGAATGAAAACCTTTTCTTGACTTTTTATAGTAGTGCTCTCATATCATATCTGTCCCTTTGCAATTGACTAATATCACTTGGCATATAATGTCCTCCAGCTGCATCCATGTTATGTGCAATGTTTTGCACGTAACTGTGTTACTTACACTGTGTGTATGTAACAAAGTTTTTTCAGCCATTTGTTTGCTGATAGGCATCTAGGCTGTCTCCAGCTTTTTGCTACTGTGAATAATGCTGCAATGAACATGCATGTAAAACGTATCTGTTCATGTGACAGCTCTATTTTCTTGACTGTATGTACCTGGTAGAGAGATTGCTGGATCACATAGTATTTCTGTTTCCAACCTTCTGAGAAAATGTCATGCTGTTTTCACAGTGGTTGAACCATTTTATAGTCATTTTACCATAGCAGTGTAGGTGGGTCCCATACTCTGCATACCCTACCTTCTCCAGCATTTGGTTTTTTTTCTGTTATGTAGAACTTGGTTCCACATAATTTTCTGCAATTAGTTCATTTTATTTGTGAGTTTTCTCTACATTTTCATTCTCTTGTGTTAATGTTTACTAAATCTTTCTGATGGCTCTTTTTTTTTTTTTGATGTGCAGGTGAATTAATTTCCTTTGAGGTTATCCTATGATTTATTCTTTTTTTCCCTCCTTAAAATAGTCTATCTTGAAATTTACTAGTCTTCCCTGCCATTTGGAATTTCTATATCTACACCGTTCCCTCTTTTTGCTTTGTAGGAGAGTTCATTATGAAATCATATCTCTGGTTCCCTATTTTCAGTCTTGTAGGTTTGTGTTACTTTTGTTACTTCTGTATCTGGATTGAGATCTTGGTGGTGATTGGTGATCATGTATGGTGATCTCAGGTTATTGTCTGTTGTTGTAGGTTTTCAGTCCAAAGAACAACCTGTAGCATTTTTTTTGTAAAATTGGTCTAGCCATTACAAATGCCTTTAATTTATGTTTATCAGGAAATGTCCTAATTTCACTGTCGTATTTAAGGGACGGCTTTGCTAGGTGTACGATTCTTGATTGGCAATTTTTTTTTTCCTTTCAGAGTTTTATATATGTCATTCTATTGCCTTCTTGCCTGCATGGTTTCTGCTGTACAATCAGAGCTTAGTCTTACTGGTTCTCTTTTGTAGGTAACTTTGTTTTTCCTGAGATACTCACACGATTCTTTTCTTGTCTTTGTTTTTGGAAAGTTTGATTATTATATGTCTTGATCATTTTCTTGTATGCCGTATTGTTTCATCTTTCATGATGTTAGGGAAGTTTTCTTCCAACCACTCTTCAACAATTTTCTGTGTGCTTTTTATCGTCTCTTCCTGTACTAAAATTCTGATTACCTATAAATTATTCCTCTTTGTTTTGTTACACATAAGTTTTAGGCTCCTTCAGATCTTTTCATTCTTTTTTTCTGATCTTCAAGCGTTCTACTATTGAGAGATTTACCTTCAAGCGCCTTAATTTGGGCTTCCATTGCTTCAAATCTACTCCTTTGCCCTTTCAATGCATACTCCATTTCTGAAGTCTTAGTATTAATCTTTTGGATTTCTAACTGCAGGTTTTGAAATAAATTTAATTTTGTCTGTCTGTTCTTGTAGTGTTTTCCTGAATTCTTCTAAAGTTTTTTCTTTGTTTTCCTTATTTTCCTCAAATTTGTGTCATTCCTTTTAAGGCACCTAATAGCATTCTTTTGAATTCTTTTTCAGTTAATTCCATTACCTTTTCGTCCTCAGAAACATTTTCTGGCTCTGTATCTTAATCATTTGTTTGAGTTTTTCTGTCTTGTTTGTTTATATGAGCTAATATTGTCTCTTGTCTCCAGGACATTGTGGTACTTTCATATTTATATTTGATTGATGATTGCATATGTTCTTAGGCGCTCACAAACTTTCCTTTGTGTGTAGTAAGAGAATGGAATTATAGACTTTGTTTTATTTGCCATTCACGCACCACAGTGTAGGGTGGGTCTGGCCTGGCTGGTGTTGGCTGCTGTCTGTTGTTCATCTGGTTGTACAGGAGCTGGTGTTGGTTCTTGCCCAGTAGATGGAGCTACAAAAGGTAGGGTTGTGGCTGGGCTGTGTGACTATGGATGCTGTCTCCTGTCTGGTGGGAAACAGACACACACACACATAAGTAAATAAAACTGAAAATAAATAAACAAGGAACCAATAATAAAAAGAGAAAATAATAAAGAGCAAAAAGAATTAAAAACATGCAGCAAGCAGAAAAATAGAATATAATAACTATAAAGACAAAAGAGGGACAAGGAAATGAAGCTATATTAGAGAAAAGTAAGAGGAAATAAAAGGAAGAAATTTTAAAAAATAAATAAATAACAGAACTAGTGAGAGGGAAGATGAGCCGTGAGAGTAAAGAAAGATCAAAAGGTAAAAGAAAAGGAAAAAAGCAGCAGCAGAGAAATGAGAACCAGAAGGAAAGCAAAATGTGGAGATAGATGCTATAAAATTCAAGGGAATGGAAAAAACAAGAAAGAATAAACAAACAAAACCCCTAAAACAGCAAAAGGATAAAACCAACCCCAAAAAACAATAACAACAACAGAAGTTTAGCTATTGGAACCAAGAGGAGAAAACTCTGGGGGGCTCCTGTCAACCTAGGAGCTCATGAGGTAGGTATGGGAGGGATGTGACAGCAGAGTTCCTGGCCCTCGATGTAGTTCCTATTGACCTCGGTGTTAGCTATGTTCCGGGCACTCAATATGGAGGTAGTTCATGAAGACCCTTGATAGAGCTGGTTTCAGTGTCTGTTAGGAGCACAGGCAGCTGGGGGCACGGTGACTAGTTAGATGCTGGTCTGCTAAGTCTGTGGGCCATGTAGGTCTGTAGCTGAGCCTGCCCAAGTCCAGACACCAACTGGCAAAGTGGCTCCCTCACAGTAACACCAATCCACCACAGTACGACAAACTGACAAATAGTGGACAACTTCTTTACCTTTCTAATACCAACCATCCTTCCACAGTTCTCTCCATTTTACATCTGGGCTCAGTAATCCATTACAGTGGGCACACAGAGCTTATAGCAATAGGGGCTTATTAGAAAAATGAATAGGTTATAATTTAGTATCAGAAAACAACTCAGGATGTAGCAGTTCTCCAGTCAGGAACGCCTCATTCTTGTCTTTAGCCTTTTTGCCCTGCTTGTTGTGTGCAGTGGAGTTGGTTCCAACTCATAGTGACCCTGTATAGGGTTTCCGAGGCTGTAAATCTTTACGGGAGCAGAAAGCCTCATCTTTTCTCCCTTGGAACAGCTGGTAGTTTCGAACTGCTGACCTTGAGGTTCACTGCCCGATTTGTAACCACTATAGGGTTTCCGAGGCTGTAAATCTTTACGGGAGCAGAAAGCCTCTCTCCCGCGGAACAGCTGGTAGTTTCGAACTGCTGACCTTGAGCTTCACAGCCCGATTCGTAACCACTACACTACCAGAGCTCCTTCTCTGCCCTGCTTGGGCAAGTTTAATTAACAAATTCCCTCAGTTAGTCTGTAAATGTCCAAAGGCACATTCTGCAAGCCAGCCTCCTGCCTATATATGCACACAGCTTTACTCAGTCCATGGGCCTTTTCTAGGTAGGGATCTCATTCTTCACTCATGCTCTTCTTTCTTGATGATCCTGGGATTCTTCATTCTGGCTTCTGAGATCGCTCGTTTTTAAACATAATGGGATGGCAAAATTAACCAATCACAGCCTTAGAGCTCTGTACACAATATTTGCATGACCCCATCCAATCACTTGGTGAAAGTTAAGAAGACATTGGATGGTGGTTGGTTTGTGATTATGTGCTGTGGAGTCAGTCCCAACTCATAGCAACCCTGTACAGGGTTTCCGACTTTGTAAATCTTTATGGGTTGAGAAAGCCTCATCTTTCTCCCGTGAAATAGCTGGTAGTTTCAAACTGCTGACCTTGAAGTTAACAGCCTGATTTGTAACCACTACAACTACCAAAACTCCTTAGGCATTGGATAGACAAGCCATGTCAAGAAAATCTTAGGTACCACATTTAGACATCTAGTGTATGATTGGCAAGGGATGCATGAGAAAGTAAAGAATTGTTCACAGATACAAAATACAGGAAAGAGAGAGTGTGTTCAGTTTATGCCTGTCAAATTTGCAGTACTTTGATAATCTCCAGGTGAAAAATGTTCAAGCACATACTTAAAGAGAAAGATCTGAAGTTCAGGTGACAAGTATGGACTAGTGATCTAGATTGAAGTGTCATCAGTTTGATGATAGATGGTGTATAAAAGAATAAAGCAGAAATACATACAAGAGTGTTTCAAAACATTTGTAGGAAAATGGAATAAAAAGATAATGGAATTTTCCCACAGACTTTCTGAAGCTCCCTCATATATGAGAAGATTTATCAAAACCACATCTATTTTTGTATTATGTAAAGATCAGCTAAAATTTGATTAAAAGCTATAACTAGACTATGAGAGCAGAGGATTATTTTCAGTTTCATGGAGTTTCTTTTTGAACAGTCCTTTTTCTTGAATAATTTGTTTTACTAATATAATGGGGCTTCTTTGTTGAAGTAGTAGTAGGTCAGTTTTGCCCAGATTTAAGCAAAAATAAGATCACATTCACTTTTGTCCTATAGTATTCTGGTTGTTGTTAAGTGTTGTCGAGTCAGTTCCAACTCATAGTAACCTTGTATAGGGTTTCCGAGGAGCAGCTGCTGGTTTTGAACTGCTGACCTTGTGGTTCACAGCAGGACTCCAATAACATGGTGGTTGTTGTTGTTAAGTGCCATCAAGTTGGTTCTGACCCATAGTGACCCTGGATAAAGTTTCCAGAGAGCAGCTGGTGAGGTTTAAACTCCAACCTTGTAGTTTAAAGCAACTTTGCAGCCCCGTGCATTAGCCCACAGTGCTACACAAGGACTCCAGTAATGTGTTTGGCTCCCATAAAATAAAAATTCTATTAGTAAAATTATATACATATTGGCAGAACTTTCAAAGTTTCCACATAAACTCCTGCTACTTACAAAAAGAGCTCTGGTAGCATAGTGGTTATGAGTCGGGCTGATAATCTGAAGGCCAGCAGTTCGAAACTACCAGTGGTTCTGCAGGAGAAAGATGAGACTTTGATTTACAGCGTCAGAAATCTTATCAGGGTCACTATGAGTCAGAACTGACTCCATGGCACATAACCACTACCACAACCACTTACAAAAGCAATTTATAATATGTGTTTGAATATGGACAAAGATTTTTATTTAGCAAGTCTCTTATTGTTTGTTTCCTTTGGTACTTAGAATTAAAAAATTCATAATTTTGATTTTAGCTAATATGTTTTGTAACAAGACAGTTGCAGAGCTTACTCTGTGGAAGCAAAATTCATTGATCAAAATACTTTATAGTTTTTCCACCTATAATTTGTCTTTCTGATTACAAATCTATGGGTACAGTATTAATTAAAATATGAATTGTTTCCTAAAGAAATTATATTAAAAAGTTAAATTCCCAAGGGTGTATCATGTAGAGCTTCTTTATTATGACAGTAACAAAATAGTTATTTTATTTTAAAGGAATACATTACCTAATTCTGAGATTTTAGGGGACTTCAATAAATATGCCCCCAACAGAATAATTTAAAATAAGGTCAAAGACAGATGAAAAATAAAATGGTGAAAGAATATAAATACTTAATATTTGTATGCCTGTCATTCTGTTAAAAGTTTTTAAGGAGGCTTGGTGAGCATCTGGCTTTGTGTGATGTCTTTAAGAGCCTTTAGTGGTTTTGAAGTAAGCCGATTCTGGGATGTTGTTGTTGCTACATCCGTCAAATTAGTTCCTGCTCATAACAACCCTGTGTAAGGTTTGACTGATGGGCTTCAACTGATGACCTTGCTGTTAGCAGTCCAGTGCTTATCCTACATTGCCACACCAGAACTTCAGAATAATCTACCATAAATTATTGAAATAATGTTTTCATAGCTTACCCACAAATTGTATGGAGTCCTGGTGTGGCACTGTGAATTAATGCGTTGGACTGCAAGGTCAGTTTGAATCGCAAGATCGGCAGTTCAAGCTCACCAGCCACCACTCAGAAAAGCTATGCAGGGTTGCTGTGAGTAGAAACTGATTTGACTGCACTTAACAATAACACCCACAAACTGTGCACGTGAAATTAAAAAACCTGTGGAAATTTACTATGGGATGATGATGATGCTTGTTCTTTGCATTAAAAACTGGATATAATACTAGATGATATTTTACATGTTTCTAACAACTCTAGAGACACTGATGGTAGCAATGATGAAATGGAGGATAAAGTACAAAATGATAAATTATGGAGAGCATTGAATCATTTGGATATGTCTGCTTCAGTCCTTAGTTCAGTAATTTATTATAGACAATTCAGTATCATGCTTTATTTCATCTTTTGGAAAAGATGCAAATGAACAAAAACCACATTTATAAATGGCACTTATTACAGAAAGCAGATGTCAAGTGTTAGTGTCTATTCAGTCCCCCCTTCCATATTACACCTGTGTCACAGTGCAGCATGTTCTTGACAACTCTGCACCAACAGGGAAAGATCTGTTGTGTATGGGCACAGAAAAGTATATAAACACACTGGAAAGATTTCTGTCATTCACTATTAAATCATTAGAAATATAAACCAGACATATTTGTTGTTGTTAAGTGCTGTTGAGTCAGTTCTGACACATAGCAACCCTATATTGGGTTTCCGAGGCTGTAAATCTTTACGGGAGCAGAAAAGCCTCATCTTTCTCCCACGAAACCACTGGTGGTTTCGAACTGCTGTCCTTAAGGTTAGCAGCTCGATTCATAACCACTACGCTACCAGAGCTCCTTAAACCACACATATAGGTGTTTCAGTTTCTGTTGTCTTAAAAAAGTTTACCTTTCTGTAGTACTGGCTGGTTAGACAAGATATTTTTGAAATAAAGTTAAAATATTCTTTAGCTTAGGGAATGATTGTTCTTGTGATGTGCTGTGCAGTCGGTTCCAAAGCACAGTAACCCTGTACAGGGTTTCCGAGGCTGTAAATCTTTACAGAAGCAGAAAGCCTCATCTTTCTCCCCCGGAACAGCTGGTAGTTTTAAACTGCTGACCGTCAGATTAGTAGCCCGTTTCGTAACCACTGTGCTACCAGAGCTCCTTTAGGGAATAAGTATGGTAAAAATGATTCACACAGATGGACAAGGTAATAATTTTTTTATAGAACAAGTTCTTCTTTTACATCTAGTAATATTTGGTATATTGGTACATTGTCTGCCATAAAGAACTCTAAAATACCAAAGATTGTGAAACTGGTGTAGGATCGGGCAGTGTTTCATTCTGTTAAACACAGGTCACCAGGAGTCAGAGATGATTCCATAGTAACTAACAATATTCGCTGTATAATTAGGTTCCTTTCTTTGTAGGGTTCCTTTAGCCAGCAGAGCTTACATCAGGACCGCAGGACTGCGATCAACCATAGCATGGGCAATGGCATCTCTCGCTGAAATTAAAGTAAGCAAAATGTTTTCATTCTTTTCAGTAGAAGATCATTTCTATAATTTACCCAATCTCTTACTGATGACATCAGTTTTATTCCCTTTATTTATCCCAGTTGCTCTTACAAGCTTGCTGCTGTGATACATTTCTATATATTGCTGAGAGTATGTTGGCTATGGAAATGCTGAGTCAAAGATTACTATGCTTTATTTTGTCTTTCTTTTTATTGAGTACAAATCAGAAACTATAAACTCTTACTTCTTAATTTTCTCTTTTATGTTCAAGATCTTGATCAAAGTTTGTAAATGTTCTGTGATCACAGAAATTAATTATGTTTTCCAGTCAGGGGATGTCTTCTGTATATTCCCTTACTATTTTTTCTACCAAACCCCAAACCACACCCATTACCATCGAGTTTATTTCAACTCAGGCAACTTTTATTGGGTTTCCAAGACTAAATATTTACTGTAGCAGCAGACTGCCTCATCTTTCTCCTGTGCAGCAGCTGATGGGTTTGAACTGCCAACCTTGGGGTGAGCAACTCAACACCTAACCCATAGTGTTACGAGTTATTTTGAAATCTCATATTGATGTTATATATTTTAAGATTTCTTTTTTTTGTATTTTAAGTTATTGAATTATTCATTTGTTGTGTGACTTGGTAATATATGTGGTTATAACTGTTATGATTTCATCATGAATTGTGCCTTTTTATTATTACTTGTTTCACCATGTCTTTTAATATTTTCATTCTTCTCTTTTTGTTTGCATTTGGGTAATATTTCTTTATTTTCAACATTTATTTCTAATTTTAAGTGTATTTCTTACAAACACACTATGTTTGTTAAGTGCTGTCAAGTCAGTTTCAACTCATAGCGACCCTGTGTAGAATTTCTACTTACTATACAGCCCTGTTTTTCTCCCACTGATAGTTTCTGTCTTTCAGTGAAAGAATTCAGTAAGTGTTATGACAGATACCCTTAATTATATTCTTCCTGTTGTACTATTATTTCTTACACGGCTTAATTTTTGCCTTTTTTTTTGCTAGTTCCATTAAGCTACTTTCTGATCATTCCATTGTTTTCCCTAACCCTGGAGGTTTTACTTTGTTTCATTCCAGTAACAGTCCCTCTCTTGAACATACCTATCTCTCTACTTTTACTTTAAAACCAGAAATTAACTCTTTCTTCTACCAAGACACAATTTTTTCCACCAAGACAGTCTCATTTCCCCATTTTCTGCTCTTCCCAATCATAAGATGAGTCCCCTAAAGTACTTTTTTCTCTTCCCCTCCCCTCCTTTGCTCCTCCCTACAATGAGGCCTTTGAAATAATTTTATCCCCATACTTTGGACATGTTGTCAGGAGGGAACAGTTGCTGGAGAAGGATGTCATGCTGGGTAAGATGGAGGGTCAGAGAAAAAGAGGAAGACCCCCAACAAGATGGATCGGCCAGGTGGCATCATTGATGGCGCCAAGTGTGGCAGCGGTAGTGAGGTTGGCCCAGGATCGGACATTGTTTCATTCTGTTGTGCATGGGGTTGGTATGAGTCAGTTCTGACTCGATGGCACCTGACAACAACAACAACATCTCCCTCAACCCTCATCTACTTGGTTGAACTAAATGGTTTATCATATGTCAGAATTGCCCTTAAAATTCCTTCTGTTTCTGAAGTTCTTACTTAGCACTTATAGTGTCTTTAATAATTTATTATTAAAATTTAATTCTGTGAAACACCCACGTTTTTTGTATATGCACACAAGGATATATTACAAAGTGTACTATTTCTTACCACTTTTGTTTTCTTCTTCATCTTTCCCCATTTGATATCTCTCCTCTGGTTTATTTGCTGCTTGATAAAAGTCTTGTCTTGGATATTTTCCTCTCATGCAGTACTTTAATGAAATACTGTTTGAATTCCTATATATCCTCAAATGTCTCCCTTTCATCCTGCCAGAGCTATGATATCTTAGCTGGGTATAAGGTTCTAACGTTGCAGTTCTATTATCCCTGAGGTCTATAGATGTGATTCCATTATCTTTTAGCTTCCAGTAATAGGAGAATAGTCCAGTGCTTTTTTGCTTTTTCTTTTCCTTTATAACTACTTCATTCCTTCTGTTTGGATGCTAGTAATATGTTTCTTTTTCATCTTAAAGTTTAGGAACATTATTATTTCTCACTTATAGATGTGTCTTCTTTGTATTCAGCCTGAACCTTGATAAGTCAGCTGGCTCGATTCTAATTCTGACCCCACAGCTGGTAAAATATCTGACATTTCTGTGCCTTAGTTCCTCGTATGCAAAATGAAAATTAGAGTAGTCTCCAATGGAGCCATGCAAGGATTAAACGAATTAGCATTTATAAAGTGATTAGAACAATGTATTGGCATGTAGCAAGTATGTAATTTCTTGTGGTGTTGTAATTTCCTCTTCACTTCAGGGATTCTTTCCTCTATTACTTACTTACGTATTGCCCCACCTGTTAAGTGAATTTAACATGAAGCTTTCCTTTTCTACTTATGAAATTCCCATTACAAACATGTTCGGTTTCCTGGATCTGTCTTGCAAGGCGCTTATTATCTCTCATGGTTTCCATCTCTTTTTATTTTGGCTCTGCATTTTTATCTTGAACTTGGTGTTCTAAGCTATAACAAGAGTTGAAGAGGTATGCCCTGGTTTAGCTTATTTATTTAATTGTTTAATTTACATTTTTAAATTGTTTTTTTGTCTTTACCTTCATACTTGTTTTGGTACAACATTTATATATGTATATAGAAGCTCTCCTTTTATTCAAATATTTATCTGCCTTTAGCAGTTCTGTTTCACTAGGTATGTGTTTTGATTCTTCTGCCTGTTTGTATTCTAGCTACTGAGCAACTCCCTTCTATTAGATGGGCTGTTATTGTTCTCTTTTGGTTCATTAGTATTCAAATGTAGTGTTGAGGTATTTTAAATGGTGAAAATCCTCTGAATGGTAAAAGGCAATGTGCTTGGCATTGTAGGAGAAGCTTATCAGCTCTACTGAAAACTTAGAGGAAGTATCTGTATTCACTGTTTCTCCCCTCTGGGCTCTAGTGCTATTTGCCCATCATGTGCCCTCTCTACTACAAGAACTAATTTGCTGCCATTTCTTATCCTGGCACCCCCAACAAAGACCATGACGTCTCTCAGTACTAGTTACTTTAGATCTGAACATTACTTGGTTCAGATGAAGTAAGTAGCAAAGAGTTAGGAGACGAGGAGGAGGCAGGTACTTTCATATTACCATGTTCCATAATTTTTCTTTTTATTTTAGTGTTTTAATTGTTGAGGAATTTCCTTTAGTATAGGAGTGAGTTATAGTACCAGTTTATTTTTTCCAAAATACCAATGATCTTACCACTATTTATATTTAAATGTAAATGAAATTGCTTATAGGTTTGTCATGTTATCTTTACATTAAAATGTATTTTTAAGAAAAGTCAAAATAAATGGTCAAAAATATCCAAAAGTAACGCTCAGTAAAATTTTTTCTCACTTCCATTTAACCCTCTTGGGACTGTGAGTAAGGAACATTTCTCTAAATGTGATCACCAGCAAAGAAGCTCTGCTCAAGCCTCCTTTCATGAAAAGTATCACAACAGAGTGTTTTGGAGTATGATCCCCAGTAGTCAATAGTGTACCCAGCCTTAATCCAGTCTCCTTTTTGTGAGTTTTTTTCCCCAAGGCATTGTCCAGACAACTCCACCTTGAGTAGGCTGATGCCCCTGAAAATGACATCTGAAAAAATACTGAGTTTAATTATTGCTGTTTACTATAAACATGCTATATAACATGTAATGGGAGAGTATCATAGGACATAGTTCTTAAATTGGTATTAATAAGCAGACAGAAATTAACAACTCTACTTGGTCTGTCACACAAATAGAAAAACCCTAAAGGTAAAATAAAGTTAATTTAGAACCACCTAATTGAACAGTTTAAACAAAGATCACTGAATAGCAAAATCTCAATGTTTGGTATATTTTAGAGCTTAATAAAAATTAGATCCCAAATTATAATTGACTTATAAAAAATTGTCATTTAAATCATTGTTTTTTTGTGATATATTCTGTGCGTCCTGCAGGATCTATATGATAATTCTCCTTAAAATTCAATGCCAGGGAAAAGTTTCATTCTCCTGAAAACATTTTGTTTTCTTCCATTAGGTATTGTATGGCTCTGACTGACTCCTGCTATCCACTGAGAACTCTGCTTACTCTGTAGCCAAATCAGGTGATGGATGTTTTATCTTCCATTCCCCATGTGCCAGGGGTCTAGAGGAGGGGTAGGTGTCCTTCTTGCTCCTCATTGCCCCTTTGGATTGTTGTTTTCCCTCTTTGCTGACACCTCTCAGCACATGCTATCAGATTATTTTAGTCGTCTACAGATTTCGTTATCATTTCTTTAAGAGTGGAGTAGGCCATTATTCCTGTCGTAGTTCTTGTGATTCCAGTGCTCACTCAGTAACCGAGCCTTTTATTTCCTTGGCTTCCCCATCTCTAATGGTGTCCATTAGTCATATCTTAGACCTTGATACAGTGTCTGCTACAGTGGACTCAAACATAGTAAGAACTGTGAGAATGGTGTAGAACCATGCAGTGTTGCATTCATAGCCTCTCTAGGAGTTGGAACTGATTCAACAGCATGTAACAACAACATCATTATTCATATAAGGGGATCTCTTCCAAAAATCTCAATCTCAAGACTCCTGCTCTTAACCGACTCTATTTCCTATTCCCTTCCTCTAGTTTCCTAGCGTTATTCTTTGGCCCCGAAGGAGAACACCAGTCATTTATCACTGCCCATTACTTGCCCCCTGTCCTCATCTCTCATTCCCAGCTTGGGTTTTGTTTTCTCTTGTTAAAGTCATTCCCTTATTTATTCTTTCAACTTTGGCTTTTTTCTTCATTTAAATATTAGAAACAACAGAGACTAACTTCAGCATGCTCTGATCACCAAATTACCAATCTGTCAGAATCTGTGCTCACATGTTCTGATTTATCAGGATTACATTAAATGAACTGTCCTTGTACCACTCCATGGCCAGCTATAATGCTTGTATACTGGATTTCATTCCCACTTGCCTACTTAAAAACTTTGGTCTCTGCTAGACCATTCACACAACATATGAGGGTAATTAAAAAGTATTGCTACTAGGGTTCAAGCTGATAATGTATATAGGTTTAGTCCAAGCAAAATGTGTTTAAACATGTCTCTGTGATCAGCTTCATGTCAGTTTGTCGTACTGTGGTGGCTTATGTGTTGCTGTGATTCTGGAAAGTATGCCACTGGTATTTTAAATACCAGCAGGATCACCATTGGTGGACAGGATTCAGCTGAGCTTATAGAATTAGACAGACTAAAAAGGAGAGACAGACTGATTCCAAATATTTAGAATATTTAGTCACTGAAAACCTTATGAACAGCAGAGGAACACTGTCAGATCGCACCAGAATATTGAATGTTGAACTAGATGAAAAGCCCCAGAATATTGACAGATACAGGGCTAGAAGATGAGCCCCTCAGGTTGGAAGGCCCTCAAAATATGACAGGGGAAGAGCTGCCTCCTCAAAGTAGAGTTGCCCATTGTGACAAGTATAGAGTAAAGCCTTTGGAACTGATTGGATGACATTCATTTTTGCGTCCATTCCAAAGAGAGGTGACACAGTGGAATGTAGAAAGCATCAGACAGTATTATCACATACAAGTAAAAGTTTGCTAAAGATAATTCACAATCGACTGCAGTCGTCCATTGACAGAGAACCACCAGAGGTTCACGCTGTAATTAGACGAGGCCATGGAACAAGGGCTGTCATTGCCCACATCAGATGGATCTTGGCTGACAGCAGAGAATACAAGAAAGATGTTTACCAATGTTTAATTGACTGTGCAAATGCTTTTGATTTTGTGAATCATGACAAATTACAGATAACATTGTGGAGAAGGAGTATTTCAAAACAATTGTGCTCTTGAGGAACATGTACATAGACCAAGAGGCAGTAGTTCAAACAGAACAAGGGAACACAAAATGGATTAAAATCAGGAAAGGTGTGTGCCAGAATTGTATTCTTTCACCATTGTTGGTCAATCTGTATGCTGAGCACACAGTCCGAGAAGTTGAATTATATGAAGAACGTGGCATATGGATTGGAGCAAGACTCATTAACAGCCTGCGATATGCAGATAATACAACCTTGCTTGCTGAAAGCAAAAAGGACTTAAGGTATTTACTGATGAAGATCAAAGACCACAGTGCTATGGGTTGTACCTCAACGTAAAGAAAACAAACATACTCACCAGTGGACCAATAAATAACATCAAGATAAATGGAGAAACAATTGAAGTTGTCAAATACTTCATTTTGCTCAGATCAACAATCAACACTCATGGAAGCAGCATCCAAGAAATCAAATGCGTTAGACAAATCTCCCCAAGACCTATTTAAAGTATTGAAGAGCAAAGATGTCAGTTTGAGGACAAAAGTGCGCCTGACCCAAGCCATGGTATTTTCAATAGCCTCATATACATGTGAAAGTTAGACAGTGAATAAGGAAGACCGCTGAACAAATGGTGCATTTGAGTTACGGTGTTGGAGAAGAATACTAAAAGTACCGTGGACTGCCCAAAAAACAAACAAGCCTTTGTTGAAGAAATACAGTTAGAATGCTCCTTAGAAGCCAGTGGCCAGACTTCATCTCTCATGCTTCATACAGATTATCAGGGGAGACTAGTCCATGGAGAAAGGCATCATGATTGATAAAGTGGAGCATCAGCGAAAGAGAGGAAGACCCTCAATGAAATGAATTAGCACAGTGGCAGCAGCAATGGTCTCAAGCGTAGCAATGATTGTGAGGTTGTCACAGGACTGGGCATTGTTTCATTCTATTGTGAATAAGGTTGCTTTTAGTAGGTACCAACTCACTGGCACCTAACAACAACAAATGATCAGCAGGAGGTTGCAGACAGATTCTCGCAGGAATACATTTCTATTAGTCTCATTAAGGTTCCTCCCAAATAAGGATATTCTTTATGCTATGAGAAAAAAAAAAAAAAATTTACAGTCAGGACTGTTAGCAAATTTTTAATAAAACTCAAGTAAAAATCTTCCCATCGTTAAAGCTTTGCAACGAGTTTATGGGACTATCACCCACATAATATAGCAGTTTAGTCCAGAAAGTATTAGAAGAAACTCCATAAACATACTATTGATGTGGTAACTACTCAAGTTGAGATTTCACATAGTCTAGCATTTTCAATTTTAAGTGAACCTCTTGGCCTAAATTATCTTTTTGCTGATGGATGCCAAATATGTTATGCAGAGATCAACTAGCTCACAGAAGTGATCTTTCCATTAGCCTTTAGAGCAAAACCAAAGCTAATAGGGAATCTGCTGGACTAATTAAATTCAAAGCAGAGTTAAGCTCAGAAGATTGCGACAATAGTTTGACAGATTTTCTTGAAGGACATTGGACAATAACAGGGACGTACTAGGAAGAAGTTTTAAGAAAATGGAAAACTTCATTGGTTAGAAAAATACCAGAAAATTTGCACCAGGGAATTGTTTTTCCTTCATGACAATGTGCTGTGCGGTTTCTTTGAGGTTAGCAAGGACTGACCTATAAGAATTTTATTGGGAAACCATACCCCATACACCCTACAGCCCTGATCTTGTGCCTTCAAAGCTTTTTTAATTCCATAAACTCAAATAATATTTTAAAGGAACATGAGTCAAGTCCCCAGAGGATTCTAAAACTGCTTTTTTGACATGGTGTAAATCAAAGAACACAGAAGTCTCTGAGGAAGATTTATTGTTGTTAGGTTCCATCATGTCAGTACCGACTCATAGCGACCCTATGTACAACAGAACGAAACACTGCCTGGTCCTAGGCCAACCTCACAATTGTTGCCACGCTTGAGCCCATTGCTGCCACTTTGCCAATTCATCTCGCTGGGGGCCTTCTTCTTTTTCTTTGGCCCTCCATCTTACCAAACATGATATCCTTCTCCAGCGACTGGTCCCTCCTCACAATATGTCCAAAGTATGAGAGACGAAGCCTGGACATCCTGGCCTCCAAGGAGCACCCTGGCTGCACTTTTCCAACATAGATCTGTTTGTTCTTTTGTCAGCCCATGGCACTCCTTTTTCAATATTCTCCTCCAACACCATAACTCAAAAGCATTAATTCTTCTACGATCTTACTTATTCACTGTCCAGCTTTCACATGCATGTGAGGTTATTGAAAATACCACGGTTTGGGTCAGGCGCACCTTAGTCCTCAAGCTGACATATATCTTTGCCCTTCAACACTTTAAAAAGGTCTTGTGCAGCAGATTTGCCTAATGCAATACATCGTCTGATTTCTTGACTGCTGCTTCCATGAGTGTTGATAGTCGATGCAAGAAGAAAAAAGTCCTTGACAACTTCAGTCTTTTCTTCATTGAAAAGAATGTTGTTTATTGGTCCAGTGGTGAAGATTTTTGTTTTCTTTGCGTTGAGATGCAATCCATACCAAAGGCTGTGGTCTTTGATTTTCATCAGTAAATACTTTAAGTCCTCTTCACTTTCAGCAGGCAAGATTGTATCATCTGCATATTGCAGGTTGTTAATCTTCCTCCGATCCTGATGCCATGTTTTTCTTCATATAACCCAGCTTCTCAGATTATTTACTCAGCATACAGGTTGAATAAGTATGGTGAAAGAATACAAACCTGTCGCACGCCTTTCTTAATTTTAAACCATTCAGTGTTCCCATGTTCTATTAGAACAACTACCTCTTTGTCCATGTACAGATTCCTCATGAGCACAATTAAGTGTTCCAAAATACTCATAGTTTGCAAGGTTGTCCATAGTTTGTCATGATCCACATAATCGAAAGCCTTTGCATAGTCAATAAAGCACAGGTAAACATCTTTCTGGTATTCCCTGCTTTCAGCCAAGCTCCATTTGACATCAGCAGTGATCATTCCACGTCCTCTTTTGAATCCAGCTTGAACCTCTGGAAGTTCTCTGTTAATGTATGCTTGCAGCCATTTATGTATTACCTTTAGTAAAACTTTACTTACATGGGATATCAAAGATATTGTCCAATGATTTCAGCATTCCATTTGGTCACCTCTCTTTGAAATGGGCACAAATACGGATCTCTTCCAATCAGTTGGCCAGATAGTTGAGGAAGGGTTAGATAGATGGTAATACTGCCTTCAGAACCAGCTGTTCCATGGGAGAAAGATGAGACTTTCTGCTCCTATAAAGATTTACAGCCTCGGAAACCCTATACAGGGTTTCTATGAGTCAGAACCGACTCCACAGCACATAACAACAACAATATGGAGGATATGCTGAGAAACAATAGTTTCACATTTTGATATTTTTTTATATGATTTTGTAGCAGGATATTTTGACTTACCCTCATATGTACTTATTTTACTATCTTATAACTTAAATAAAAGTTCTCTCTTAAACTCACATTTTCCTTCAACTCTCTTTTCTTTGCTTCCCTTTACATCAAAACTCCTAAATTTGTTGTCTGTGTTTGATGTCGTTGCTTCCTCTCCTCCCATCCTCTCATGTATCTGCTTTCTCCAGGCTTTCGTTACCAGCACTCTATTGAAACTACCTTTTTCAGAATCACAATTGTAGCCATGTTGCCCAATCCTCAGTCCTCATCTTACTTAGGTTATAAGCACTTTGACACAGTGATTACTCTCCTTTTGAACATTTTGTTTTCTTCACTTTCTTTGGAAACAACACTCTTCTTCATCTTCTAGACATCCGTACTTTAGAGAATATCAGGAAGCAGTCCGTAGACTTTTTGCTTCTTATATGCTCTCATTTAGTTCTTTCATTTTAAATACCACTTATAAACTGATCAACGCTAACTGTTCCTAAGTTTATATCTATGACCTCAACATTTCCTTTGAACTCCAGACCTATATCCAGTGACCCACTTGGCATCCATGCCTGGGAATCTCATAGAATTCCAAACTTAACATTTCTAGAACTATGTTCTTGTCTCTTCCCTAACCATCTCAGTAACAGGCAACTCTGGTCTTCCAACTGCGTAAGTCAGTCATCCAGCCTTTCTTTCACATTCCACATCCAATCCATCAGCATATCCTGTTGACTTCCCCTTAAATTTCCAGAGTCCACACATTTCCCACCCCCAGTACCAATACTATTAATTTACACCACCATCTTCTTTTGTCAGGACACCCGAACTAGCCTAACACTGAGAGCAGCCAGAAGTGATCCCTCTGAAATGTAATGTCATGTTAACTCCTCTTCTCAAAACCCTCTAATAGTTTCCCATCTCCTTCAGGACAAAATCTAGAATCATTACAGTACCCAAAAGATCTAGCATGATCTAATGCCCATAGTGGGAGTAATTAGTTTTGTCCTCTTAAATTTCCTCTTTTCCTCTCAGATACAAGTAGAGTTACACTTCCCTCGTCTGGTGGAATTGTGTTTGTAACATGCATTAGCCAGTTAAATGGTGGTGTGACAGACATCACTTCTGGATGGTAGCACTAAGAGCCAGTGTACAGTTTTCCATACTGTCTTCCTCCCTGCCACAGTGGTGGCACTGTCCCATGTAGATAGTGACTACTTCATCATCTTGGGTTCCAAAATGAGGAGTGTGGACATGTAGCTAATATCCAATGGCTATGCCTACCCACTTCATCATGACACAAAACCTTGCTTTCTCAATGATAATGCCAGTGAAATTCCCTCTTCCTCACTGTGCTTTTGAGCACGCTGGCCTTGCTATTCTTCAAACATGCCAAGCATATTCTTGCCTTAGACCTTTAAAGTACATGAAATCCCTCATAAATTAAAAAAAGCAAACTTTTTTTAACTTATAAAATATTGATTCCTCAAGTTTTAGGTTTCTTTTTAAAAACCTGTTTTTCTAGACAATAATACTTACATCAATATTTCTGTCTGTAGGTTGGTACCTTTGTTTTAGATCCATTGTGTGGACTTGGAACAATACTTTTGGAAGCTGCTAAAGAATGGCCAGTAAGTTCTAAACTTTGATGAATCAAGTAATATATATGTATATATTTATATATGTTGTTGTTATTGTTAAGTGCCTTCCAGTTGGTTCCAACTCATAGTGACCCTGTACAGGGTCTCCAAGGAACAGCTGATGCGTTTGAACTGCTGACCTTGTGATTGAAACCGACCTTGCCGTCCAGTGCTTATCCTACAACACCACATCAGGACTCCAATACATATAAGCATACATTAGTATGTATACATTATTTACAAGTAGGTTACAATTTTTAATTATATGAAACGCTGTTTAGCTATCCACATGGTTAGGTTCCAAACATCAGACCATTATGCAAAAACTGGTATTAGTGTGAAACTGGAGGATAACCACAACAGTTTCACAGATGACTAGCATCACATAACTTCCAAATTATATCATTCCATAACCACAAACCCCTGAGAATCATGGTCCAGCCACGGTGACACAGAACCTTAGCTATCACAGCCAGCATTCCCCTTGCCTCCCGCCTCATTATTGGCTACTGCCAGATGTACATAGTAATGCACAAAATAAAACAGAAACAAAGCATTTTTTACCATTGAAGTGCTGCCAGTGCTTTACCAGAAATATAAGACAGCACTTCATTAATTCATCATGCTATAGATTATACACATTTTAGTCCCTTAGATATTTTCATTGTAAAATGTTAACAGATTTTTAAATGTTGATAAAACTTTAAAATTGTTGCCTTTCAAAATTATTTTAATGAACTACTCTAAGTATGTTTTAGATTGAATTAACAAATCCATTAATTTTATTTTCATCATTTTAACAATATGCAATTTTTTACTACACAAAATAATATTATTTATACTTGAAGTATGAATTTCTTTCCTTATAGGATGTGTATTATGTGGGTGCTGATGTTAGTGACTCACAGGTACTAGGAGCACATGACAATCTACAAGCTGCAGGCCTTAATGATAAAATCGAACTACTTCAAGTCTCTGTCGTAGGTAAGATTTTATAAATGTACAAATTTGGAAATAGATATATGTTAATATAAATAAGGGTAAGTGGAAAAAGTAGTGCTACAAGGGTTCCAGTCCATATATGCATGCATTTATTCCAAGCAAAACACATTTAAGCATGCCTCTGCAATCAGGATGACTGCAGACAAGTTCAGTGTATACTCTTAGTCTCTTTAGGATGCCTTCATAAAAAGGGCTATTCAAAACTTTGGCTTCCAAAGGCATCTGCTGGGCCAGTTAAATTCAAGGCAGAGAGGTCAGCTCACACAGTTATAGCACCTGGTTTTTGGGGTGCCAAAAGGGTAATCCTTATAGATTTTCCTAAAGGACACAGGATAATCACAGGGGCTTATTATTATAAAGTTTTAAGAAAATGGAAAACTGCACTGGTGAGAAAAAGACAAAGTTGTTAAAATAAAAATTTTTCCCCCATCATGACAGTGCATGTTCTCATTCTTCCAGGTTAGCAAGGACTGTCCTATGAGAATTTAATTGGAAAACATACCCCATGTACCTTATATCCGTGATCTTGCCCCTTCGGAATTCTTTTTGGTACTAAAACTAAGGGGAACACAATTTGAGTCTCCTGCAGATGCCTAAACTGCCATTTTTACATGATGAAAATCAAAGAGCTTGAATTCTTCGAGGAAAAGTTAGAGATGGAAACAATGCCTTCAGAAGTATATAGACCTAGATGGAGGGAGAATGTTTCACAATACTATACTTCACATCTTGATATTTATGTTTAATAAAGGTTACTATGATTTTGTGCAATACTTTTTGTTTTACCCTCAAATAGAATAATAACTTTTTACAGGTTTAATTTTCAAACTCTGTAGTTCAACTGTGGGACAAACTTATTTCCAGTGTAACTTCTTTTTTTTTAATTCGTTATTGGAGAGCATCGTTTAAATAATTTACCTAAGCATTTAAGTAAAAGCATACCTTTTTAAGATGTATCTGATGCACTTAAACTGTTTCTCATATTGTAACCATGGATCAATTAAAATAGGCATATAATAAAGAGAGCAGTTCAGTAATATATTAGAGACACTCTGACTGTTTTTCAGCTTAACCTAATGAAATGTTCTGAATTACCTCACCTTTTCCCTTTTGCCCCACAATGAACAGCATTAACTTTGCTAAACCCAAGACTTTCAGTGCTTCATTGAAAAATCCCCATGCAATCTGGGACATTTTACCCTGTAAAGTGGAACTGGAGCCCTGGTGGCATAGTGGGATGAACATTGGGCTGCTAACTGCCGAGTTGTCGAGGTCCTATGTCTGGTTCTAGCCTCGACAAGGAAGTGTGGGTGTCACGAAGAAGGGAGATCTGGCGGCGAAAGGGATAGAGACAGAGAGAGATGAAATATATACAAAAAAAACAGACACACAGATATGATGCAAGCTGGCAGGTAGACAGATCTACAAACATATTGCCTAGCATTGCACAGCATTGCATGCAGAACTCACTCTACCTCAGCCTTTTATTCTCTTTTGTAGGGAGGGATTTATTACAAAGGAAGGATGTAATTCACAAAGGGAGGATGTCACAAAGGGAGTATGTGATTAAGACAGGATACAGAACTGAAATGTGATTAATCATTCAAAACAGGACATAAAGATTCACAGGAACAACTTTTAAGATATTTTCATAGTTT
>NW_006408542.1:8159481-8170618 GCF_000296735.1 Chrysochloris asiatica | reverse complement strand
CCAAAAGGGATCTATTGCTTCTTTTGGCAGCCTATGGCACTTTAAATATTCTCCTCCAGCACCATAACTCAAAAGCATCAGTTGGGACATAGTAGTGATAAATAGGTTGTCGAATCAAGTCCATGGAGTCCAATCAAAGTAACATTTCCTGAAGATCCACAGTGTTTAAGCTATTTTAGAGAAGCCTCACATTCCTTATGTCTTTCTGTTCCTCTTATTACACTCTTTCTCTCTCAAAAAATACATACATTTAGTTCCCAACTAAGAAAATTTTGTTATCTTGCCACTGAATAAGTAGTAGATAGTTCCTAGCATTAACTTTATAATTGGAGGAAAATATTGTATGAAAAAGGTATTTGTTGCTCTGCTAATGCAGGAAAACTGAGTTTGAACAAGAAGAAGCCGTTAGAACAATACCTCTGTAAAAGCTTCATAAAGCAGCCCCAGAGAAAAGGTGGTATTGTTGATTGAGACCTCATTGTTGTTTGCTGCCAATGACTGTTTCTTCCAAGGTTTTTAACAGGACACTTTGTCTATAAGACACAAGTTTCTAGAGCAAACCCAAGAGGTTATTAGACTGAAACCAACTCTACATGAGCCCTAATAACTCCTTTAGGAGCTCTGGTAGCGTAGTGGTTACGAATCGGGCTGCTAACCTTAAGGTCAGCAGTTCAAAATAACCAGCTGTTCCGCGGGAGAAAGATGAGGCTTTCTGCTCCCGTAGAGATTTACAGCCTTAGAAATCTGTACAGGGTCGCTATGAGTTGGAACCGACTCCACGGCACATAACAACAACAATATCTCCTTTAAGGAGTTCTGGTAGCATAGCGGTTATGAATTGGGCTGCTAACTTCAATGTCGGCAGTTCAAAACTACCAGTTGTTCCGTGGGAGAAAGTTGAGGCTTTCTGCTCCCGTAAAGATTTACAGCCTCGGAAACCCTGCGTGGGGTCACTATGAGTCGGAACCGACTCCATAGTACTTAACAACAACAACAATAACTCCTTTAAAGAATGCTATTTTTAGATGTTTGAAAGAAAACCAAAACAGCTTTACTAGCTGAACCAGAGCAATGGTTTTTCAAACCCTTTACATTCTACAAAGTGCCTTGGAAGCTTGAGGAAGGCAACACTGATTTGGCAGGGAATTTGAATCTTTGCCTATTGTCAATTCTGTCCTCTTTTATCTACTTTGTCTTTGGAGCATATTTCCTATAAGATATTACTTTAAAAACAAATAAAAGTGCCTTACTATTTTTAACAACAGAAACAAACTGTCTAGAGCACTTGTTAGGTGCCATCGAGTAAGTGCCTACTCTTAGTGACTCTGAACAACAGAATGAAACATTGTCTGGTCTTGCACCATCCTCACAATTGTTGCTACTCTAGGGAACTAAATAGATCTTAGATTTTGAAAGGATTACTCTGATTGCCGTGTTAAGAATAGACTGTAGTGGGTCAAAGATAGAAATACAAAAAGTAGGTTGTTGTTAAGCGCCGTCAAGTCGGTTCTGACTCATAACGACCAAAGAGGTCTTCCTGGAGGTATTGAGAGACCACCAGATTTGCATGTATTTTGAAGGGTGAGCCAACCATTTTGACTGGTGGCTACAGAAGTTAAGAGCTGTTCCATGGAGCAGCAGGAGCAAGGCCTACGTGGAGTGGTTTCCCCTCAGAATCCATGTCTACTTTAGAGGTGGACATTCTAGCTAGATAAAAGCATTTATTTTCTTCGTTAATTTGTTTTTACCTTTAAAAAAATTTAATGACAACTACTTCCCTCAATAGACACAGATAGTTCATTATTAGTTAGTGAAGGGCATCTCTTGTATTTCTTGGAGAATTAAGAATAATAACAAATAACACATTGCATTTGCAGCCAGCCAAGAGGAGAAAGTTCAATAATGTATTTCTGTGCTACAATAGGAAATGCTAGGGGCTTTATGTCAGAACACAGATTCTTCTCTCATTTTTCTTCTTTCTTACCTGCCTCAGAGGAGATGCAGCCATGAAAGAGTTTCAGAGTGGCCGTGTGTATGTATGTACCACACACACACACACACACACACACACACACACACGGAAGGGAGTTGTGTGTGTTGTTTTGTTTCACACTCAAATTGCTGCCTTTTAAAGAATTTGTTATTACCAAAAGTAAAAGAAGAGAAAGAATTTAAATAATAAACATCATTTAAAATGATGAGAATCCCTTTTTCAACATGGACAAGTTTGAGGATTTCACAATTTTTGTTAGCTGTAACTCACTGTCCATGTTAGTTAGAGTCATATATTCCTGAGTACAAATTCCAGTCTACTGCTTCAGTGAGCTCCTGAATGTCTGTATTTTCACATCTCTAATAGGAAAATTTGATTACCCACTTCACAGGACTGCCATGAGAAGTTACTACACACTGCAAAGTACATTGTGAACTAAAGACTTTTGTAGGCATGACTCATGGTGCAGAAGCTAGTAATATTCCTAATCATGATCTATGTCTCTGCAAGGTCACTATCTTCTTTCTCTTCTATGCTTTAATGCCTTATTTATTATTTTTACTTTTTATGTAATGAGTCTCTACTAATATAAAACTAGATGATCACATTTAGCATGCATAAAATTGCATGTGTTTACTCCTAAGTTTTAATCATGAAAATTTGGAATCAAATGAGCATGATGTGAAAAGTTGACTAAGAAATAGCAATTAGTCATTTGGTAGGCATTTTTGTTAATCTACAGACATATTTTCATTCTTACTATAACATGGAGAGCTGTTATATATTCAAATTTGATCAGAAGAAGTAGAGTTGATTTAATTTATGGTAAAATTACAGATAAACAGACACTTCACTTCTTCTAATTAGGTATTCCGTAATCTGTATAAGGAGTCCTCGTAGTGCAGTGGTAGAGTGCTTAGCTGCTAACCAAAAGAAAGGTAGGCAGTTCAAATCACCAGCTGCTCTACAAGAGACTAAACCTGGCGATTTGCTTCCATAAAGGTTTCAACCTAGGAAAATGTTGTACTCTGTCCTATAGATTTGCCATGATCAGAATCGACTGGATGACACATAACAAAACAACACCGCCTGTATCCATCACTTCAGTGAAAGCTTTTATAACAAGGTTATGGCTAGCACCTCTGCTTTGTTCTCAGGTGTAATTTCCACCCATGGAGAACTGCATGTTCTCTTCACTCCACTCATCAGTTACCCCAGTTCATGGAAATTTAAGGTGTTTTTTTGTCTACGATGAAATACCATTCATTATTGTGAATGATGCTAAAAGTCCAGCTTCAAAAGCCATCATTGCACTTGTTTCTGTTGATGCAATGATTTGATGGACAAAGCATCATGGTAAATAATGCTCTTAATAAACCTATGGAGCAGACATGTACATTTGTTGTTCTTGTCAAGTGCTGACAAGTCGTTTCTGACCCATAGCGACCTTGTATAGGGTTTCCAAGGAGCAGCTGGTAAGCTTGAACTGTCAACCTTACAGTTCAAACTGACCTTGCAGTCCAGCGCATTATTCCACAGTGTCACACCAGACATGTACATTGCTGTTGTTAGGTGCCATCTAGTCAGTACCAACTCGTAGCGACCCTATGCACAACAGAAGGCAGCACTGCCTGGCCCTGTGTTAACCTCACAATCGTTGCTACGCCTGAGCCCACTGCTGCTGCCACTGTGCCATTCCATCTCTCTGGGGGTCTTCCTCTTTTTTTCCAGTCCTCCACTTGACCAACCCTGATATCCTTCTCCATTGATTGGAGTATTACAGAGTCTCCCTTTTGAGTTTTTTTGTGTATTGAAGTTATCAAAAAGAAAACTTGCATCTGTCCCTAAAAAAGTTAGGGAAAAGCTAAACCAATTAAATGGTGAGATTCCCCCTAAGAGCCCAGTAATACACAAGATTTTATTCTGAGCTTCTGTAAGTACACTTTGAATACTTTATGGGAAGAATTGCAGTGGCTTAATCGATGAGTCAAAATCCTCATCATAGTCTTCAAGGCCGTAGAAAATCTAATTCCCCACCTATACCCATGATTAATTCATTCCCTCTTTAACCTGTTCTCCCATTCTACCCCTCACTCGCTCTGCTCCAGCCACCTTTGACCCCCTGCTGTTCTTCACATCAAGCACACTCCTGCCTTAGTGCTCGTATACTAGTTATGGTTTCTGCCTGACGGCTCTTCTATCTCCTTTAAATATCGGCTCAAATCTCACATTTTCTAGGAGGCCTGGCATGTTTAAAAATACAAAAAGTTGCTGTTCCCTTCCTGTTGTACTCCCCACCCTCTTTACCCTGCTTTACCAGTGTGGCACAGTTTGTACTCGACTACTAACCTAAAGATTGGTGGTTTGAACCCACCCAGCTGCTCTACAAAAGAATTTGAGAAAGCTATGGTAAATGAATGGTGATTCGAATTGAATCCATTTAATTACAGAACTAATTCAAAACAATTACACGAATTAAGGACAATATGAATATTATAATCCTGGGCAGTGAAAAGAAATAACAAAAAGCAGGAAGTACAAGAAAAAGCTACAGAAAGAACGGAAGTCTTAATTTTACAAAAGCACTCAATCTCCCTAGTGTTTATCTAAATACATGCATTAAAAGATGCTTTGAAGACCGTTGATCATCTATTGGTTAAATATCTTAGGACCATAATCCTGAACTTAAGCAATTCTTACCCATTTTTCTCCTGGAAAGGTGTGTTCAAATCACACCTGGGTTTTAAAATTGAGGCATCCTGGTGTGGCACTGTAGGATAAGCACTAGACTACTAACCTCAAGGTCAGTAGTTCAAACCCACCAGCTGCTCTTTGAAAACCTGTGCAGGGTCTCTCTTAAGTCAGAACCAACTTGGTGGCCCTTAACAACAACAGTTTTAAAATTGAAAATTGTTTTCATGCCCTTGAATCATCCTGCAGAGAGTTGAAAAGGAATGATTTTTGTTTGTTTTGAGCTACATGTTTCTATTTCAGATTCTTGTCTCCTTAGTTACAAGCAAACTCTTGTTCACAGGCAGATCAAAGCATTTAATAATTTAAAAGACTTTACTGTGTGCCGAATTTTATGAGTCAGGTGTTCCTTGTTTTAGCAGCCTCTGCATTAGAAACTGAGACAATGAAGTCAACAATGTATGCTTTAACAAACCCCTTCCATTGATTCTGATAGATATTAAATAAATCTTCATTGTTTTGTTGTTGTTGTTAAGTACCATCGAGTTGGTACCGACTCATAGCGACCTTATGCACCACAGAACAAAAGACTGCCCGATCCTTGGCCAACCTCACTACTGTTGTCACGCTTGAGTCCATTGATGCTGCCACTTGGCCAATCAATCTTGTTGGGGGTCTTCCTTTCTTTCTCTGTCCCTCCACCTTACCAAACATGATATCCTTCTCCAGCGACTGGTCTCTCCTGACAATATGTCTGAAGTATGGGACCCAACAATTTACATTTCTAGCAAATTCCCATCTGAGGCTGATGCTGCTCTGGAGAGTATAGGAAAGATGCCCATCTAGATGTGATTGCCTTGTCTTGGCCTTCAAGAAGCTGTGTTCTGTGAAGCTACTTTGGTGGGTGTGGCCCACTGTTTCTCCAGCTGTCTCTCAACTCTATAAATGTTAGATGTTGTTATTGTTGTTAAGTGTTGCTTAGTCAGTTCCTATATATAGGGTTTTTGAGGAGTGGCTGGTAAGCTTGAACTGCTGACCTTGCAGTTCATACTGTAAGTATGGCACGGTGGGTCAGTCCAGTGCATTAACCCGCAGTGCTACACCAGGACTTCATAGATGTTAAATTGTTGTTGTTGTTATTAAGTACCGTGGAACCGACTCATAGCAACCCTGCACAGGGTTTCCGAGGCTGCAAATCTTTACGGGAGCAGAAAGCCTCATCTTTCTCCCGCAGAACAGCTGGTAGTTTCAAACTTCCGACCTTGACGTTAGCAGCCCGATTCATAATCATTACGCTCCCAGAGCTCAGATGTTAAATAGGACATTATAAATAATGACCGTAGTAATTGTTGTTAGATGGTTAGGTACCATAGAGTCAGTTACAAGTCGTAGTGACACTGTGCACAACAGAATGAAAACACTGCCTGGTCCTGTACCATCATCACAATTGTTATCACATTTGAACCCATGTTGCTGCCACTGTGTCATTCCATCTCATTGGGGCTCTTCCTCTGTTACTCCGACCCTCCACTTTACCTAGCATGAAGTCCTTCTTCAGGGACTGCTCCTTCCTGAAAATGTGTCCAAAGTATGACAGATAAAGTCTTCCCATCTTGGCTTCTAAAGAGCATTCTAGCTGTACTTCTTCCAACATAGATTTGGTTGCTTCTCTGGCAGTCCACAGTGCTTTTCATTTTCTTCTCTAACATCATAAATCAAATGCATCAGTTCTTCACAGTAATGTTGTTGTTAGTGCTGTAGAGTCAGTTCTGACTCATAGCAATCCTATATAGGGTTTCTGTGGAGAAACTGGTGGGTTTGAACTGCTGACCTTATGGTTAGCAGACCAGAGCTTACACTACAGAGCCACACCAGGAATGGTGGTGGCTGTGTTCCGTGGAGTCAGTTCCGACTCATAGCAACCCTGTACAGGGTTTCCGAGGCTGCAAATCTTTACGGGAGCAGAAAGCCTCATCTTTCTCCTGCGGAACAGTTGGTAGTTTCAAATTGCTGACTTTGCGTTTCGCAGCCCGATTCGAAACCACTACTTGCTCGCTATGTGTTAAAGCAAAGACACCGAGCCATCGTATTTTCATTTGCCTCATATTCATGTGCAAGTTGGACAATGAATAGAGAAGACCATAGAAAGACATCAAGCTTGGTGTAAAGTAGAGGGTCAGAGAAGAAGAGGAAAACCCGCCCCCCGCCAAAGAGATGAATTGATAAAATGGCAGCAGCAGTTGGCTCAAACATAACAATTGTGAAGATGGCACAAGACAGGCCCGTGTTTGTTTCTATTGTGCATAGCGTCACTATGAGTCAAAACCAACTCAATAGCACCTAACAATAACAGCTATAGTAATATTGTTATGTCGCTATGGGTCGGAACCGACTCAATGGCACTTAACAACAACAACATAGTAATAATAGTAAATGCTGTCCATATATTACCTCATTTATTAAACTTTACTTCTAATATAGGTACTATTCTATTTTACAGATCAGGACACTAAAGCGATAATTTCTCAAAGTTCCATGGACAGTAAATAAATGGCAATGCCAAATTCAGACTGCCTGATACTGTGCACTCTGAGCCACATCAACAAAAGCTTACTTTATCTTCTGTTGGAAGATGGCACTACTTAGTTCTGGAAATTTAATAAAAATAAATAAATAAAATTTCTTCTCTTCGTCAAGTATTTCATTCTTACAACTTCTAAAATTATTTAGTGACTGAGCAAATTAGACATTATAGATTAGGAAAGTTGTGAGTAAATAATGGAGATCAACTAGAAGAAAAAGATAGTTACTGGTTTTAAGTTACCTGTACCTAATTCATGCCATGGTGCATACGTTTGTGCTATAAGACAAAGACTTGGGATTGAAAGTAAATTTGCTACATGATTCCATATATGAGGGTGCTTCAGAAAGTGTTTGGCAGTATTCATTATCTTTTCATTACACTTTTTTGATGAGTGTCTAGAGTCCATTCACTCTTCAGTGTCTTCAGTAATTTTGTGAAAAGTATTGTTGTTGTGTGCCGTGGAGTCAATTCCATTCATAGCGACCCTGTACAGGGTTTCCGAGGCTATAAATCTTTATGGGAGCAGAAAGCCTCATCTTTCTCCCATGGAACAGCTGGTAGTTTTGAACTACTTACCCTGAGGTTCACAGCCTGATTTGTAACCACTACGCTACCAGAGCTCCTTATTGTAACAAGTATAGGAATAGTTAAAATGATGTATGCTGTTGGTGTGGCACTGTGGGTTAATGCACCAGGCTGCAAAGCCATTTGAACTGCAAGGTCAATGGTTCAAGCTCACCAGCCGCTCCTTGGAAATCCTGTTATACAGGGTCACTATGGGTCAGAACCACCTCGATGGCTCTTAACAACAACAACAATGTAGTCACCCTAAAACTTAGTATATAAAGTTAAAACATAACTGAAGTTAAAGCAAAAAGAAATGATTGCCCAAGTTTAACACAATATTGTCCTGGTACTTTTTTCCTGTTAATCTACTTTTACTTTTTTCTACTAATCTCAGATAAAAATTAGAACTAGGAGAAATATAACAATTCATTAGACTTCATTTCTCAGGTAATAAAATATTTTTCTCATTTCCTGTCAATTAATAATTTATATAAAATGTAGTAGTTTCTCTTAGTATAACAAAAAATCAAACCTCCTGCCATCAAGTGGATTTCAACTTCCAGTAACCATGTAGGACAGAGTCAACCTGCTCTTTAGGGTTTCCAAGATTATAAATCATTATAGAGCAGAGAGCGTCATCTTTCTCTCACGGTGTGTCTGGTGGAATTGAACCACCTATCTTGCACTTAGCAGCCAAATACTTAAGCCACTGTACCAGTGGGGCTACGGCTCTTAGTATAAACCCCAATCCCACTGCCATCAAGTTTATTCCTACTCATAGCGACCCTGTACAGGATTTACAAAGCTGTAAATCTTAATGGTAATAGAAAGCCTCATCATTCCTCAGAATGGCTGGTGGGTTTGAATAGCTTACCTTACAGCTACCATTCCAGTGCTTATCCTACAGCACCACCAGGGCTCCTTTCTCGTAGCACTGTTGTTGTTAAGTGCCGGTGAGTCTGTTCCGACCCATAGCAACCCTGTATAGGGTTTCCAAGGAACGTTGGTGAGCTTGAACCAGTGACTTTATGGCTCAGACCAACATTGCAGTCCAGTGCATTAACCCACAGCACCACACCAGGACTCCATTTATAGACTACTTAAAATGAAAATTGAAACATCATCCACCTCGTAAATATCAAACTTAATTTAGATGACAGGTGAAAAATAAAATAAGTAGAAAGTATTCTAAGCAAAGATAAATGCTAAGATTGGTCTTAGCATTTGTATTGAAAGAAGTCCAAGTTGCACTGTAGGCATTAGGGAAAAACAAGGCTCCAAGAATTGACAGAATATAAATTCAAATGTTTCAGCAAACTGATGCATTGCTGAAAATGCTAACTCATCTATACCAAGGCAGAACAAGATCATACCTAATGATTTAAAATCAGGAAAGGTGTACACAGATTTGTATCCTTTCACCATACTTATTTAATCTGTATGCTGAACAAATAATTCAAGAAGCTTGATTATAGGAAGAAGAATGTGGCATGAAGACTCATGCATTATGCAGAGGACACAACCTTGCTTGCGGGGAGTGAAGAAGACTTGAAATACTTACTGATGAAGATCCAAGACCACAGCCTTCACTATAGAGACTACATCTCAATATAAAGAAAACAAAATTCCTCATAAATGGACCAATAAAAAATATGGTAGACCGAGAAAAGATTTTAGTTATCAAAGACTTCACTTTGCATGGATCTACATTGAACTCTCAGGCAAGCAGCAGTCAAGATGTAGTGCATTAGTCATGTTTGCTGCAAAAGACATCTTTAAACTGTTCAATTGCAAAGATGTCAGTTTGAGGACTAAGGTACGCCTGACTCAAGCCATGGTATTTTCAGTCGCCTCATGTATGTGAAAGTTGGGCCATGAATAAGGAAGACCATAGGAGAATCAATGCAGGTAAAAAATATTGAAAGTACAATATTCAGAGTTCAACAAACAAATCTGTCTTGGAAGAAGCCAAAACGCTCTGTAGACGTGAGGATGGCGAGACTTTGTCTCATTTTTGTACATGTTAGAAAGGACCAATCCCCGGAGAAGGACATCATACTGGGTAAAGTGGAGGTGAAAAAGAGGAAGACCCCCAATGAAATGAATTGACATAGTGGCAAAAGCAGTCGATTCAAACATAATTGTGAGGATGGCCCAGGACCAACAGTGTTTCGTTTTATTGTACGTAGAGTTAACTATGATTTGAACCGAAGAAAGAAACTTAGATTTAATAATCAGATATTACATTGAATTTTGTTTAGTTCTAATATTAATTTGGAATCCCGATGTGTTGCTGTGGGTTAATGCGCTGGACTGCAAAGTCCATTTGACTGCAAGGTCTGTGGTTCAAGCTTACCAGCCACTCTTTGGAAGCCCTATACATGGTTGCTTAACAACAGCAACAACAATATTAATTTTGTCGATTATTAATTTGTATCCTTTTCTCTGATCTTAGACCATTTATAGATGTTCTAAACTCTTGTTTCTTTTAAAAATGTAATGAAAACTGTGGGTACTTCCTTAAAATGGATCTACTCACATAAGAAAATTTATATATGACTGTGAAAATGAAAATAAAAGCTATAGAAAATAATTTTTTTAAAAAGGTTGTTATTTCTCCCATGAAACAGCTGGTGGGCTCAAACTGTGGATCTTGTGGTTTGCCATCCAGTACTTATCATGTAGAGCCACCACACTCCCTTTTAAAAGGTACCCATCGTTAACAGATTTCTTCCTAGATATGGCTGTTTTCTATTCAGGTAATATGCAAGTTTAGAAAATTGGGCTGTCTGTTTAATTAAGAAATTCTGTTCAGTTTAAGTTGTATTTTATCATACTTGACAAAAAACGATTTTCAAAGAGCAAGGATTCAATAACGACCATTTTAAGGATCTTGTTAATTGCTTAGAAGCAATATTAATAATCTTACTTTCTATTTAATATGCAAAAGTAAGCATCTACTTCAATTTTGTCATGATTTGGATTGTATATATTTAAGGTCACAGTAATAGAATGCTCTGATTTCTGTATTTCAGAATTGCCGTTGCCTACAGAAAGTGTCGATATTATTATTTCTGACATTCCATTTGGGAAAAAGTTTAAGTTAGGAAAAGACATCAAAAGCATTCTGCAAGAAATGGAAAGGTAAGATGTTGAATATATTTCCATAATTTCCGAGCCTTTGGGCATTTGACCAAAATATATCATAGCTGTGCTCTTCAGTTACGGTTTGACTGCATTATAGTCATTTCTCGGAGGGAGATTGTGAAGCATAATTTTCTAAAGGTTTCAGATCAGAAGTT
>NW_006408542.1:8147533-8159352 GCF_000296735.1 Chrysochloris asiatica | reverse complement strand
TTTGGTTTTTTTTTGTTTGAAATTTGAATACCTACTGTGTTTTGGTCATTGTACTACATAATTTATATATTTACTTCTAATCCAAACAAAACCCCTAGCTGGTATGTGTTATCTCCCACATTTTACAGATGAGGAAACTGAGAAAGATGAACTTTCTCAAGATCACACAGCTACTAAATAGCAAAACAAAATTTACATAAGGAACATGCAGAATGCGTAACACCTTCCTTATTGGTTATGAAATGAAAGTGCAGAAGTAGTATTCACGTTACAGTTCTATTATCAACCTAAGAGAATAAAACTCAGTAAAAGTCGTTCTTTGAGAGGTTCAACCAGTGAGATCTGGATACTTTTCTGATTCTGGAGAAGGATATCATGTTTGGTAAGGTGGAGGGTCAGAGAAAAAGACGAAGACCCCCCTGCAAGATGGATTGACAAAGTGGCAGCATCAGTGGGCTCAAGCGTGGCAACAATTATGAGGTTGGCCGGGGATCGGGCAGTATTTCATTCTATTGTGCATAGTGTCACTATGAGTCAGTACCAACTCGATGGCACCTAACAACAACAACAAGATGATGATATTGTTTTTAAGTGCTGTTGAGTCGGTACAGGATTGAATGTACATGGATAAGCAGTCAACCAACGTAGTGATCAAGAACCTGCTGTATAAACAATACGTGGCCAGTTGAAAATATAAACTATGTGATTTGAGTGGGGATAATGCAATGTCAATGGACAATCTCTGAGGAAAATTAAAACTTGAATTCCAAACTCAACTTAGAGCTTCTCATCCCCACTTTATGAGCAGGGTATTCCACAGTGGGTTTGGGGATATCTTATTTCTAAGTAACTTCCCCTGTTACCTGTTGCCTAATTCTTGTATATTACCTGAGACCTTGCTATTTAAACAGCACCTTGAAGTCAGACCTTTCCTGAACCCTTATACTCCATTTGGCCCAGCATCAGTCTCCCCATGAGCCTAGCTTCATGTTAAAATCATTTTAGGAACTAAAATAAAAAATACTGGTGTCTGTTCACCACATTGTGCCCTCCCTCTTCCTACCCTTGCCCAGATTTAATTGATCTGTGGTAGGAATTGGATGCCCATATTTCTTAAAAACTTCCACACTGATGCTGTTGTGCAGCAGGGTAATTAGTAACCACAGTCTTCAAGCCTAAGTAAGGAATTTGCCAGCTATACTAACAAAGCCAGCTAACTCATGGTGAGATACTAATATGTGTGAGTAGTGATTTACATTTAACCTGGAACTGTCCAGAGAAATAATGACTTAACAACTTAATTGCTGTTTTTTATTAAGTGCCGTGAAGTTGAATCCAACTCATAACAACCCTCTACAAGGGTTTCCAAGGATCAACTGTTGGGTTTGAACTGCCAGCCTTGCAGATACCAGTCCAGAACTTATCTACAGTATCACAATAGGACTCCTAACAACTCAGTGGAAGACAGCACTAGTAAAATTGTATCAGCCTGCTTTTCTCTAGGCTGGTTTTGGTTTTTATTCTTTGCTAATTGAATTCCAGTGGAATGCTACAAAGCACACACTTGTCTATTCCAAGAAATTTAGAGACAGTTACCTGGCCAGCTGACTGGAAGAGATCTGCATATGTTCCCATTCCAAGGAAATGATCCAATAAAATACAGAAATTTTCTAACAATATTATTAATATCATACACAATAAAATTTTGCTGAAGATAATTCAAAAACCGTTTCAGCAGTACAGTGATAGGGAACTGCCAGACATTCAGCCAGATTCCAAAGAGGATGTGGAACAAGGGATATCATTACTGATGTCAGATGGATCTTGCCTGAAAGTAGATAACACCAGCAAGGTGTTTTCCTTTATTTTATTGACCATGCAAAGGCAGTTGACTGTGTGATCATAACAAGTTATAGATAACATTGCAAAGAATGGGATTCCAGACCACTTACTTGTGATCATCATAGGACCCATACAGTGACCAAGAAGCAATTGTTTGAACAGAACAAATGGGATACTGTCTGGCTTAAAATCAAAGAAAGGTGTGCATCCAAATTTTATTGGTATACTGAGCAGAAAATCCAAGACGCTGGATTATATGAAGAACGTGGCATTGGGATTGCAGGAAGATTCATTATAACCTGCAGTATACAAATGAAACAACCTAAAGTGCTGAAAGTATAAAGGACTTGAAGTACTTATTGATGAACATTAAAGACTACAGCCTTCAGCATGGATTATATCTCAACATAAAACAAAATCCTTTCAAGTAGACCAATAAATAACATCATGATATTGGATCCACAGTCGACACCCTTGGAAACAGCAGTCAGGATATAAATAGAGGTATTGCATTGCGTAAATCTGACACAAGAGACCTCTTTAAAAACAAAGATGTCACTTAGGTTTAGAATGCTCCTGATCCAGGAGCTGGAGTCTTTTCAGTCTTCTCATGCATGCAAAAGCTGAACAGCGAATAAGCCTGAAAGAGAATTGGTGCCTTTGAATTACGGTGTTGGTGAAGAATATTGACTGTACCATGGACTGCCAAAACAAATCTTTCTTTCCAGAACACACCTTAGGTGTGAGGGTAGCAAGACTTGGTCTCACATACTTTTGACATGTATTAGGAGGGACCAGTCTGTAAAGATGGATACCATCCTTAGTAAAGTAGAAGAGGAAGAGTTTCAACGAGATGGATTGACAGTGGTTGGAAGAACAAAGAATGGGTTCTCTCATTAGCGTGAGGATGCTACAGGACTACACATTGTTTCATTCTGTCGTACAGAGGGTGTCTGTGAGTCCTAACCAACTCCATGGCACATAACAATGAAAAATGAGACAGTAATGTAATAGATAAGATTGTTCTTACATTATCTCAGAAGATTTAAATATTCATCTGAAAGTCAGGAAGATATTTAAGATAGCTAGTATAGTTCAGAGCAATGGTGTGGCACTATAGAATAAAAAAAAAACACTGGGCTGCTAACCACAATGCCGGCAGTTTCAATCTACCAGGCATTTAGAAACCTTGTACAGGGCCACTGTGCTGTGCGTTGAACTAACTCAGTGGCACACAACACACAACAACCATATATATATTTTTAAGTCAAGTTAAGTAGAATGAGTTTAAAGTGTGTTTCTGGATGAAGGATATTTTTCCCATCTTTGTGACTAAGGTTTCCTGTTACTTGTCCCAACCTTTGTGTTTTGACTTTTGGCTTTAGGTTTGAAGTTTCATTTGGAAGTGTATCATAAAGTAGTGGTTGACTATGCAGGATTTTGAGCCAGACACCTGGATTCCAGTCCTGGCTCTGTCACTTAATTTTTCTCAGTTACAGGCAAATTGCTTACCACTCTATGCCTCATTTCCTCACCTTTAAGTAATATCTACCTCATTGCATTGATGGGATTTTCTGAATTTACAGCTCTTAAAGCAATCACACCTAGAAAGAGCTCTATAATGGTTAGGTCTTACCTAGTTTAGTGTAAGTCACTTGAGATTCTTATGGGAAGTTAGGTGGAGATACATGTGAATATATTTAAGATTCATAACTTTTCTCCTATGATTTATCAAACATTTTCAGTTCTAAATAGAAAATGAAAGTGCAATGGCTCTGTACTGTGAACCACAAGGTCAGTGGTTCAAGCCCATCAACTGTTTTGTGAGAGAAAGATGAGGCTTTCTGCTTCTGCAGGTTGCTGTTAAGTCAGAACCAACTCCGCAGCAGTTAAAAACAACAAGAATAGAGGGAAAATTTTATGTTAGTAAAATTGAAAAAATACCAGAGGTCACTAAACCTGCTTATAATGTTAAAAAATAAAATTTCCACAAACTTTTATTTGTATACAAACTAGCAAGCTCTATTTGTAATTCATGAATGGGGCAGGGGTGTTAGGTGAGCAATCTGTTTGGAAAGTCAGATAAGAACTCCAAAGGACAAGTAGAAAAGACCAGTTAACTATTTGCACTACCCAAGAACTCCTTTCAAATAATATTTAATAATATCCATGCTACACTGGAGTTCAGGCATGTGTATTGGAAGAATGTTGCTTTGTATTTTCTGAATAACTTTCTTAGGAAGCAATATTCAGTATATGTATTTGAAAAGATGCCTAGCAGGGAATTTACTAAAAATGTCAATCTCTGAGTAGCCGGATTTTAGGTGATTTTTACTGCTTTATTCTTTTCTCTCATTTTATCTAAAAAAAAAAAAAAAAAAAAGGCAATAAATAAATTGGTGAAAGTCCTCTTAGACATATTTCTGTGTTTATATAGACAAATTATTATTGCTATTGTTAAGTGCTGTCAAGTCAATTCCCAACTCATAGCGACCCTGTATAGGGTTTCCAAGGAGCAGCTAGTCGGTTTGAACAACCAACCTTGCAGTTAGCAGTCGAGTGCTTATCCTACAGTGTCACACCATGACTCCATTTACACAAATATATACATGGTTTTCATTTTACATAAACAGGAGCATGTTTAATTATTGTTGTCTGCTTTTTTTCATTGACAATGTCATAAATCTCCTTTCTTACCAGTTGTTATAATGTACATTATAATTTTCTATATTTGCCATAGTGTGTTATATGTATATATGTACCCTTATGTTGCCAGCACTTACATATTTAGGAAATTTCCTATTCTTCATTTTAATAAAGAGCAGTGTTGGTAAGTGGCCAGGCATTGGAGACTCACTGACTCCACTCAGGGAAGAATTAAGGCTGTCAGTCCAAAGCTGACTCCTGTGAGGCAGAGGCCACATTTACCTCCTCTCTCCAACCTTGATTTTTTTTAACCAATTCTGATACCAGCAATCCCGCTCTTGCCACTCTGATAGATTCAGTAATTCCTTGCAGTGGCCACACAAAGCTCACAGGCCATACTCATGATTATAGGGTTGATTAGGGGAATTGTTAAGTGCCCTCTAGTCTCTTCTGACTCAAAGTGACCTGTATAGGGTTTCCAAGGAGCAGCTGGTGGTTTGAACCACCAACCTTGAGGTTAGCCTGCACCACCACACCAGGAGTCCTTATTAAGGAAGTAACAGGTTACAAATCAGAATCAACTTGGAAGTCTCAGGAACAATTTAGGATACAGGTCTTGGATCAAGATAGCTTCGTCTCAGCCATGCCTGCTGAGAAATCTCTCAGCTATTGGCCTTCAGCCCGCATTTTTGACCACTTTGCTCTCAGTCTGGCCTCTGCCCTACTTGGGCATTTGTTAGAAAGCTCTTTACCTCTGCCTGTAAGTGTCTGGAGGCCAGGAAGCCTCTTGTGTGAAGGCACTCAGCTCTCAAGTTCCATGTCTCTGCAAGCCTAGCCTCTCTCATGCTGTCTTGAGTGTTTCTGCTTTGTTTTGTCTCTTGAGTCCAAAGGTTATCAGTTCAGCAATCCCAGGTCCAAAGGACATGCTCCACACCTTGTCCTTTTTCTTGATAGCAGTAAGGTCCTCTTCCAACCTTTAAGATTGACTCTCTTTAAGCATAGCAGGATAACAAAATTGACCAATCCCCCACAAGGGCTCCATGCATTTTATCTGCATGGTCCCACCCCTGAAAGAGTTCCATGCATCTCTCCATTAGCAATAGTGTCCAGTACCTTTGGAGGGCTACATGCACCTTATTTGCAAGTTGTTGTTAAGTGCCATGGAGTCAGTTGTGACCCATGTTGTTGTTGTTGTTATGTGCCATGGAGTCGGTTCTGACTCATAGCGACCCTGTGCAGGGTTTCTGAAGTTGTAAATCTTTATGGGAGCAGAAAGCCTCATCTTTCTCCCGCAGAACAGCTAGTAGTTTCGAACTGCTGACCTTGTGGTTCACAGCCCCATTCGTAACCACTACGCTACCAGAGCTCCTTGTTGTGACCCATAGTGACCCTGTGTTTCCAAGGAACAGCTGATGAGCTTGAACCACCGACCTTGCAGTTCAAATAACTTTGCAGTCTGATGCATTAGCGCACAGCGCCACACCAGGACCTTATTTGCATACTTCTTCCCAATCATTTTGTGAAAGTTAACACCACCATATTTTGAGGGCTATATTAAGCAATTCATTTAATATGCATTACAGACGCCCATAACATTCTTTGTACAAATAGCTTTTCAAACTTAACTGTATGACTAAGTTACTTAGAACTACAGTGCCTCAGTTTCTTTATCTGAAAAATGGGTGTTGCACTTGAAAGTATAGTTCTGGGACCAAATGATATATATAATACAATGCATTTAAAGCCATGCCTGGCGAATAATAAGTGCTGAGTGAGTATCGGCTGTTATCACCAGTATCACCACTGTTATTCTATTACTTCTACTACTGCTGTTACATCTTCTTAGAATAAGTTCCTACGTGTGCTATTGCTGTGTCAAAAGCTATACACATCTTATATTTCTTATATGTTAATGCCAAACACTTGCCCCTCCAAAGAAAAAAAAAACTTTTTTTTAGAAAAGAAACAAGAAATGACACCCAATTTCTTTGTTTAAGAGTATTGATTATTTCATCCTGATAAGAATCTTGCCATCCTGAGCATTTCTTTTTCATCTTAGTTAATATAGTAAGTAAAAATATAGACCTTATCTGTTATTTTAATCATTTTTTTCCATTTGTATGCTTTCTTTTTTCTGTTATCTGTTATACAGCCACATCTGTCCGTATCCTGCCCTCTCCTCTCAGAAAGAGGCTCCTGTCTTCTAGCCCAGGTCTTATCCTCCCAGTTCCTAGCTCCTCAGGGAGCTCACTGTGCTTACTTGTCACTTAGTGTATTTCAGGCTCTTCATGTCTGCCGTGCTCTGTAGGAGATTTAGTCATCCCTTAGATACTTTTGGAGGCCTTGCATATATCCCTGTTCTGTACGAGGCACTGGGGATACAGCAGTGCAGAGGACAGGCAAGTTTCCTGTCCATGTGGGGTGTGCAGTCCAGTGTGCAAAGACAGATAATTAATAAGCCAGTAAGCAGGAGAATTCCAAATTGTAATTGGTACTATGAAAGAAATAAAACCATGCAGTGTGCTAGAGAGTGACCAAGAAGCAGTCAGGGAAGATATCTCCAAGGAAGTGATACTTGACCTCTGACACCTGGAAGATGAAAAAACTCAGGGAACGAGTGGTAAGCACAGAGTGACCAGCAAGGCCAAATGTCCTAAGATAAAAAGAACTTGGTAAGTTTGAGCAACAGAAGAAAGGTTCATGTGTTTGGACCAAGCAGAAGCAAGGAGGCAGTGAAATTGGGAGAGTCGATGAGGGCCAGCTCAATCTGTAAGGCCTAATACACCATAATGAGGACTTAAGAATGTTTTTCAAGTACAGCGAATGCACTGAAGAGTTTGCAAGGATTTACATATTGGATTCTTTATAGAAACTGAGGAGGAAAATGGGATGGAAACAAGACCTATCAAGAGATTGTTGCTTTAGCCCAGGCAAAATATGAGGATGGGAATAAGTAGATGAAAATGTGACGTAGCTTAGAGGTGGAACTATCTCCGTTTGCTGATGAAGTGAGAAAAAGCTTCTTATTTTTTTTGTTGTTGTTGCTCTAGCTTCCACCTGTTTTCTTAACTATACTCTGTACTTGAAAGAATAATCTACACTTGACATTTACACTCCTCACCTTTCAGTCTACGCCTGCTTTCAACTGAAATTGCTTTCCTGGGTTCATCACTTCTTTTTTCCTTTTTGTTAATAATTTATTTGATTTTTGTTGTTGTTGAGAATATGCACATCAAAACAAAACCCAAATTAACAGTGTCTACATTTACAACTCAGTGACATTGATTCCATTTTTTGAGTTGTGTAACCATTCTCAGCCTCCTTTTCTGAGTTGTTCCTCTCCCAGGTTCACTTCTTACTATGAAATCCTGTGGTCACATGTTAGTTCTTATTAGCATTTTACCCTGTTGAAACCATTCCCTTCTTGAAACTTTATTCCTTTGACTTTGAAGACATTACTATTGCCCAGATTTTCTCTCAGGAGATCTGTTGTGCCTCTCCTCCTCTGTCCCCTCTAAAATGTTAATAAGTTTCTGCTTTTTGGGCCCTTTTCCCCTTCTCACCCTGTCACTGCAGATGATCTCATTATGACTTTATCTACCATTTCACATTGAAAGCTCTTGATCTGTCTCCAACCCACAGGTTTCTCTTTACCTCCAGGCTGTTCTTTATGTGCTTGCACTTTCTCGAAACCTTCTGTGATTCACACCTCTCCACCCTCACCCCCAAAGCTGAGCTACTCTGAGTGCTGCCTCTTTTTCATTCCTTCCTGCCTTTGCTGCTTCCTCCGCCTGCTCCAGCCCCAACTCTCACTCTGCCTGGTTAACTAACTCCTGCTTGTCCTTGAACTCATGGTAGGCATCACATCCTCCAGGAAATTGTACTCAGTCCCCTGTGCTTGGGTTTGGATCCATCTAATGGTTCCCCATGAACCCCAGACTTATCTCAATTAATGGCATTTAGCATATTATTTAACTTTTTACGTGCCCCTCTCTCTCCCACTGTTCTGTAATATTTTAGCAGCTCACAGGACTACTTGCTATTCACCACTTTTCCACAGAAGTGCTACACACACTTTGGTTGAATAGTTGAGTGAACTTGTTGTTATTGTTCTGACCCATAGCAACCCTGTACAGGGTTTCCGAGGCTGTAAATCTTTACAGGAGCAAAAAGCCTCATCTTTCTCCCATGGAACAACTGATAGTTTCAAACTGCTGACCTTGAGGTTAGCAGCCCGATTTGTAACCACTATCGGAAACCCTGTACAGGGTCGTTATGGGTCGGAACCGACTCGATGGCACTTAACAACAACAACAACAACATGCTACCCAAAACGGTTTTCCCTTCTTTCTTTGATCTTCCCTTTGGCCGTTCCTTTGTTCATGTCCTGACTTCTCCTGGTAACTTTATCCTCCATTAGCCTGCTTTCTTTAGTAGATGCTGATTCTGTAGAATTCTGTCATTTGCCTTTTTCACTGAACAGTCAGTTGTAGGATGTGACTACAAATTACTTTGAGGCTTGTCTTTTAAGTACTATACAGTAAAAAAATAGATAATTAAAACAGACTTTTATTTTTATTCTGTAATTACTATGGTTACGAATCGGGCTGCGAACCTTAAGGTCAGCGGTTTGAAACTACCAGCCGCTCCGCGGGAGAAAGATGAGGCTTTCTACTCCTGTAAGGATTTACACCCTTGGAAACCCTGTACAGGGTCGCTATGGGTCGGAACCGACTCGACGGCACTTAACAACAACAACAACAATTACTATAATGAATATGCATTACAGAAGGTATTTCCTAATTTGCAGAGTCCTTGTATTTCAATTGATAACATTCAAATTCAAATTAAGAGCAAATCAAATGTTTTAAATAAAGTGTTATTTTTATTCATCTAAAAAGAAAGGAATATTAATTACTTTTTTTTTTTAAATCACAGAGTGCTTCGGGTTGGCGGAACCATTGTACTGTTACTAAGTGAAGACCACCACAAGCGCCTTTCTGACTGTGCAATGAGCAGCATCCCTTTGAACTCCAATAGCAGCCACACAGATGAACCTGGAATTAAAAAGTGCTTGACTCCTGAGGGGGAGAATGGTGTGTCAGAGGCAGTGGCTTGTTCATTTCAAGCCAGTACCTGTAAGGGCATAGACAAAATGTCGCCATTTGGCTCTTTGGTGCCATTGGAATGCTACAAAGTTAGCCTTGGAAAAACAGATGCATTTATATCTAAATATAGGAAGTCAGTCTCTTCTGGACATTAGCAGGCTCATTTCTGTAGCCCAAGTTCAAATCCATGTATCTTAGTTGTACCTTAGTAGAAGATTGTTGTCTCTAGAATTCTCTGTCTTTCCAAAGTGTTATTATTGTTGTTAGGTGCTGTCCAGTTGGTTCTGACTTACAGCAACCCTGAATAGAGTTTCTGAAGATCAGCTAGTGAGTTTGAACTGCCAACCTTGTGGTTCAAATGATCTTGTAATCCAGTGCTTATCCTGCAGCACCACACCAGGACTCCTGCCAAACAGTTAGTTGTTGTTGTTGTTAGGTGCCATCGAGTCAGTAACAACTCATAGTGACCTTAGGCACAGCAGAACAAAACACTGCCCAATCCTGGGCCAACCTCACTGCTTTGCCACGCTTGAGTCCATCGATCCTGCCACTAGGCCAATCCATCTCACTGGGGGTCTTTGTCTTTTTCGCTGACCCTCCACCTTACCAAACATGATATCCTTCTCTAGTGACTGGTCTCTCCTGACAACATGTCCAAACTATGAGAGACGAAGTTTGGCCATCTTGGCCTCCAAAGAGCACTCTGGCTGCACTTCTTCCAAAACAGATCTATTGGATCTGTTGGCAGCCCATGGCACTTAACAATATTCTCCTCCAACACCACAAGTAAATAAATTCCCATGAAGGCAGGTGTGGCTGCTGGAGGTTCTTAGTAAGAGTTTCTCCTTTCCAATCTAAAGGGATTGTTATTTCTGACAAAGAGTAGTTAATGACTATTTAAGCACAAGGACTGCAGCTTTTATCAGAATGTGAAAGGAGCCGCTGGGCCATGAATTGTTTCTAAGCAGAAACTTCAAAAGTTTTCTTGAGTTTAGATAAAATGTTACATCAACACAAGGGCAGTTAGAATTGCAACTACCAAATTGTTACAAATGTGGAGCCTTTGTGTAGTAATGCTTTCTATATTAAACTAGGTTTTTAAACCAGAGATGTTTTTCTCCATTGGAATGAAAATAATTTAATTGCAGTACATTTTTTGTGTCCCATGTACATACAACATCAGTAGGAATAAGAGCAACAGGAATTAAAGCCAATAAATATCCTTCAACATGATGGAAAATACAGTTTCCTTTTTTTTTAATAGCATTCATAAATCATCATCTTACTCTTAACAGGAATTAAAGTCATGTTTACTACTTGGGAAGAAACAGGTAATTGATGAAATGTTCAAATTTAATTACTTTTTCAATAGCCTGATAGAGTGACTCAGGTTTTTTTGCCGCTTTAGTGGTATTTGAATGGCCTCCCCCTTCCTTGTGAATCCAGTGTCTCCAGAGAAGAAACCAGCTAGAACTCTGAGACAGGCACTCAGAGGTGGCCAGCAACAGACTGTCAGAAACGTGTAAGTTGGTCATCTGAACTGGTTGAGTTAAAGGCAGTAATGGTGCAGCTAGTATGAAAGAACACATACAGCAGTGATGAAGCAATTCATCACCCTTGTGCTAACCTGCTGCTATAGAATATTGTAAGAATCTAAAGAAGGTAAGCACTATGGTTTAAGCCATCTTCTTTTAACAGAAGTTGACTGCTTCAAGGAAGAGCAAGATTTATGTAGTCCTGATTCCTTGGGTTAATTGGACCTCAACTGCAGGTGTTTTATTCCCTAGGGGCCATCTAACAATGCCTTTAAGTACTTTGGTTTTCACAGCTTGGGGAGGTTGACATCTAATAGGTTGTTGTTAGGTGCCAAAAGTCGGTTCTGACTCACAGACGCCTTATACACAACAGAGGGAAACACTGCCTAGTACTGTACCATCTCACAGTCTTTGTTAAGCTTGAGCCCGTTGCTGCTGCACTGTGCCAGTCCATCTTGTTGGGGATCTTCCTTATTTCGCTGACCCTCCACCTTACCAAACATGATACCCTTCTCCAGGGTCTAGTCCCTACTGACAACATGTCCAATATTTGAGAAACGAAGTCTGGCCATCCTGGTATCTAAGGAATATTCTGGATGTACTTCTAACACAGATTTGTTTGTTCTTCTGGCAGTCCGGGTACTTTTAATGTTCTCCTCCAACACCATAGCTCAAAGGTATAAATTTT
>NW_006408542.1:8145114-8146068 GCF_000296735.1 Chrysochloris asiatica | reverse complement strand
TTCAGCTCTTCTACTTCCTCATTTCTTCCATTTGCTTTAGTCTGCCTCTCTTCTTGCTAGTCTGTCTTAGTCTGGAAGCTCAGCTGAAACCTGTTCACCAGGGTGACCTTGCCGGCATTCAAAATACCATAGCTTCCAGCATCACAGCAACACGCAAGCTACCACCACGTGACAAACTGATAGACAAGTGGTGGATATAGTGGGTAGCAACCAAGTCTTAGTGGTTGTGTTCTTAGCTGCTAACTGAAAGGTCTGGTTTGAGGCCCCTCCCACCCACCCCCCAGCAGCTTGGTGGGAGAAAAAAATGTGACAATCTGCTTCTGTAAAGATCACAGCATTGTAAACCCTATGGGGCAGTTCTGCTCTGCCCTATGGGGTCACTCTGCATCCGAATCAACAGCAGTAGGTTTGGTTTGGTGTTGGTTTATTCTAAGAGAACCTCTGAAAAGCAGACTCAGAGTTTGATCCTTTAGGATGCTGATGATTGAATTGTTTCTCCCAAAAGATCAGTCCCCTTCCTCCTTCTGAATATGACTTGGTATGAAAATAGGGTTTTTCCATTCTTTTCTTTTTTAATCTATTAAAGCAATCAGCTTGCTGGCACACACAACATATTAGAGTAGATTGGGTCCTAGTCCTCTTCCTTTCTGAGTGGGTCTTATAAAAGGAGAGAAGAGAAACAGTCTCATACAAGAAGAAAACAGACACATGGCATAAAGGAGACAGATGTGTCTGTAAGGAACAGGGTAATGCCAGAGATTGCTGGGAGCAGTCAGGCTAGCAGAGAGGCCCGTAGAAGGAATCAGCAAGGCTGAAACCTGCTTGGAACTTCTAAACATCAGAGCTGTGAACAAGTAAATTTCTGTTCTTCAAAAGCCACCCATTTTTATGGTATTATAAAGGTGTACAACAGGGTTATATTCCTTCACCATACCTATTCAACCTGTATACTGA
>NW_006408542.1:8123152-8144833 GCF_000296735.1 Chrysochloris asiatica | reverse complement strand
AGCAGTCAAGAAATCAAACGATGTATTGCATTAGGCAAATCTGCTGCACAAGACCTTTTTAAAGTGTTGAAGAGCAAAGATGTCAGCTTGAAGACTTAAGGTGCGCCTGACCCAAGCTATGGTATTTTCAGTAACCTCATATGTATGCAAAAGCTGGACAGTGAATAAGGAAGACTGCAGAAGAATTGATACTTTTGAGTTATGGTGTTGGAGGAGAATATTGAAAGTGCCATGGGCTTCCAAAAGAACCAACAGATCTGTCTGTGTTGGAAGAAGTGTAGCCAGAGTGCTCCTTGGAGTCCAAGATGTCCAGGCTTCTTCTCTCATACTTTGGACATATTGTCAGGAGGGACCACTTGCTGGAGAAGGAGATCATGTTTGGTAGGGTGGAGGGTCAGAGAGAAAAAGGAAGACCCCCAGCGAGATGGATTGGCCAATTGGCAGCATCAATGGGCTCAAGCGTGGCAATGATAGTGAGGTTGGCCCAGGATTGGACAGTGTCTTGTTTCTTTTGTGCATAGGTGGCTATGATGGCACCTAAGAACAACAAAAGTAAGTGAAAGAGATGATAAATTATTATCAGTTGAAATCACAGCTTAGCTAGGTCTCCCATGTGAAAGTGAGTGGAAACAAGGTGATTGATGACTCAGAATCTACAGTCTCCTTTGCCAGCAGAGCCAGCTCCTGCTTCTTTGTTCCTGAGACTTTTGTATGACTTGAAGATCCTGAAGGTAAGCTAGCATTATTTTCAAGTAGAAACCAGTTCTTATGCCTTATCCCGGCCATCTCTTACTGCTTCTAGTACTATGAATTATAAGTGATGGGCTCAGAATCTCACTGGGTTTACTATGAGGTGGGCTCAGGTCAGAAATCCACTTGCCACCCAAATATCCTAGCCCTACGCTGACCAGTGCTATGGGATGTGGTGGTAACCAGGGTTTTTTTTTTTGCTTACTGTTAGTAGAATAGTAGTAGAATTCTGGTGTGATATTGTTAGGATAAGCACAAGGTAAGAGGTTTAAAAGCACCTGTCGCTCCTTGGAAACCCTATACAGGGGTGCTATGAGTCAGAACCAACTTGACTGCACTTAACAATAGTATAGTAGTAGGGCTTCCCTGCCGACCCATAGGCTTAGCAGTGTCCTACCTGTATCTCCACCCTGAGAGTCAAGCAACTAAGAAAAGAGCTAGCCCTCCTGATCCACCAATAATTTCTCCAAGCTGTTATGAAGAGAATGTCATAGGAGACCATCATAAATCCATTTCAATATACCTACCTACCTATGAATTTCTTCATTTTAAACCCATAAACTTCTGGCATTATGTCATTCGGTATTCAGAATGGAGTCGTGTAATGCAGTAAGGTCAGCACTGGACTGCAAGGTTGGTTTGAGCCACAAAGTCAGTGGTTCAAACCCATCAGCTGCTCCTCAGAAACCCTATACAGGTTAGCTATGAGATGGCATTTAACAACAAGGAAGCCTTAGCAGTAGAGGTAATGGGATCCCTGAAAGAGAAGCCAAGAAGCAGAATTTAAATGCTAAAGAAAAGGTAAGTCACTGACAGCAATTAAATCCTCCCTCACCCCTGGAAACCCATATTTGTTGTGCCCTTGCTATTTGCCAAGGCATGGTTCTAGACCTGGGACACATCAGTGAACCAAACAAAGATCCTTCCCTCATAGGACTTCAACACTATCAGGCCCACAGATAAGAAACAACTGATAAGAAACAAATGTATTTGGTAGGTTGAAAGGTGATGACTATGGGTCCGTAAAGAGGCTGGGAACATCATGTTTTGCATTTATAACTAGACCAGGCCTCAGTGAGAACAGGAGATGTGTGAGCAAATATTTAAAGGAGATGAAGAATGTGGACAGAAGGCACAATCAGTGCAAAAGCCCCATGGCAGGATATGCCTGATGTATTTGAGGGACAGCAGGGAGAACATCATGGCTGGAGCAGAGCAAGTGAGGGGGAGATGGAGGAGATTAGGTTAAAGAGGGAATGGATTAGGGTTGGAGGTAGGGGATCAGATCTTCTAGGTACTTGAATCTTATTACGAGGGCTTTAACTTTTACTCAAAACTACAGGAGAATTTTTGCAGGTGACAATCTAGCAGACATTGTATAAAATCCCTTTTACTGCCATACTGTGTATTGATTGTACAGAAGCAAAGATGAATAGGAGTTTGTTGCAAACATCCAAGCAAGAGAAAATGGTAGCTACCCCCAGGGTGGTAGCTTTAAATGGCAAGGTGGTAAGAGGTGAATGGCTTCTAGATGCATTTTGAAAGTAGAACCAAGAGGTTGTCCTAGTGTGTCTGCTGCATTGTGTGATAGAGTTGTTAGGTGCCATTGAGTTGGTACCGACTCGTAACGACCCTATGCACAACAGAATGAAGCCAACTTTACACTTGTCTCGCTTGAGCCTATTGATGCTGCCACTTGGCCAATCCATCTCACTGGGAGTCTTCCTCTTTTTCTCTGACCCTCCACCTTACCAAACATGATATCCCTCTCCAGGGACTGGTCCCTCCGGATAATATGTCCAAATTATGAGACGAAGTTTGGCCATCCTGGCCTCCAAGGAGCACACTACCTGCACTTCTTCCAACACGGATCTGTTGGTTCTTTTGGCAACCCATGGCACTTTCAATATTCTCTTCCAACACCATAACTCAAATGCACCAACTATATGGTTTTCCTTATTCACTGTCCAGCTTTCGCATGCATATGGAGTGATTGAAAATACAGTGGCGTGGGTCAGGCATACCTTAGTCTTCAAGCTGACATCTTTGATCTTCAACACTTTAAGAAGGTCTTGTGATGGAAAGGGGGCAGGAATGACTACAGGGTTTTAGGCTGAGCACCTACAAGCAGGGAGTTGTCATCAACTGAGAGAGGCTGCAGGTGGAGCAGGTTTGGGGGTGGGGGCAATTTGGAGTTCTGTTTTTGATGTGCTAATTTTGAAATGTGCATTGAATAATTGTAGGTTTTGAATATACAAGTCTGCAATTTATTTAAAAGTTTGGAGAGCTAAATTAAAGAATTGTCAGCATTGTTGTGCCATAAACTGGATAGTATAAGTGATTGAGTATAGGTGAGAAAGACTGAGCCCTAGGCCATTACTCTAGAAGAGGAAGACTCTGACAGGGACACACTACCAGTAACCAGTGAGGTCGAAGTAAGCCATTGAAGTGTGGTGCTGAGAGGCAGGTGGCCAAGGGTCTCGAGGAGGGCGTGATCAACCCTACCAAATGCTGCCAATAGACCAAGTAAGTTATTAGTTGCTGTGGTGTCAATTCAGTCTCATCACAACCCTATAAAACAGACGAACTACTTCACAGGGTTTTCAAGGTTGGAATGTTTGTGGAAATACATTCTCACATGTTTCTCCTGAGCAGTTGGTGGATCTGAACCATCAAACTTTCAGTTAGCAGCAGAGTTCTTAGCAACTATACCATTAGATCTTGGTAAGTAAAAGAAGGACTAGAAATTAACCGTTGGATTTAGCAATGAGGTCATTAGTCACCTTGACAGTACAAGTTTTGGTAGAAGAGAAACAAAGCCAGACAGGAGTGGCTTTTAAAAAAATAGGAAGAGCAGAGTATGAGGTAATGAGTGTAGACAAGGTTTCCAGTTACTGGGGTTAGGAAGATGGTAGACGATGGGTGTAGAATGAGGAAAATCATTGTATTTTATAAATGGGAGAAGGGCAGCAGGATTTTTATGTTGTAGAGGATGTTACAGGAAAGATGAAAAATTGATAATTGAGGGGAAAAGGAAGAAATGCTGGAGCAATGTACTTAAGTAGGCAAGCGGCAGTAGAATGTATTCAACAAGTAGAGAGAGGGATTAGTTTATATATGTGCGTGAATAATTTATCCATGGTTATGGGTGGGAAGACAACAAACATAAACATTTCTGCTAATATGATAAATGTGTCCCTGGAAATGTTTCATTTTCAAATTTTTAAATTAAAAATAGCAATTTATAATGGGAGGTGGGATTGTTGTTTGGTGCTATTGTGCTAGTTTTGACTCACAGACACATTATACGACAAAGTAGAACTGCGCCATAAGGTTTCTTATGCTGTACCCTTTATGGGAACAGATCTCCAAGATCTTACTCCTTGAAGCTGCTGGCTAGGTTCAAACCTACAGCCTTTCAGTTATTAGCCAAGCACTTAACCATTTATGCCAAAGTGTTATTGTTGTGTGCTATTAAGTCAGATCTGACTCGTATCAACCCTGTATAGGGTTTCCATGAAGCGGCTGGTGGATTTGAACCGCTCACCTTGTGGTTAACAGCTTATCCTACAGCATCACACCAAGTTGTTGTTGTTAGGTGCCATGAACTCAGTTCTGACCCATAGTGACCCATCAGTTGTATTCCATCTATTGCCAGAGCCAGGTTCTTTGTCAATTCTTATAGTGCAGCTCGGACGTCTTCCTTCAGTACCATTGTTAAGTGCTGTTGAGGCAATTCCAACTCATAGTGATCCTGTATAGGGTTTTCAAGGAGAAACTGGTGAGTTTGAACCTCCAGCCTTGTAGTTCAAACCAACTTTGTGGCCCTGTGCTTATCTTACAGTACCACACCAGGACTCCAGTACCACTGGCTCTTGATTGTATGTTATCTCTTGAAATGGTTGAATATGGACCATTTATTTTGGGTGCAGTGAATCACTGTATTCCTTCCATCTTCTTTTGAGGCTTGCTGCATCATTCAATATTTTGCCAAAAAAATCTTTCAGTATTGAAAATCAGGGCTTGAATTTTTTCCTCAGTTCCTACAGTTTGAAAAATGCTGAGCATGTTCTGCCCTTTTGGCTTTGTAATTCCTGATCTTTGCACAATTCATTGTAATATTTGACTTGGTCTTGAACTGCCCTTTGAAATTTTTTGTTCAACTCTTTTACCTCTTTATTTCTTCCATTTGCTGCCATTTGCTCTTCCAGTATCTTTGCGTTGGAGAGCAAGTTTCAGAGTCTCTCATGCCATCCATTTTAGTCTTCTTTTTTCCTTGTCTTCTTGATGGTTTTTTGCTTTCTTCCTCTATTGTGTTCTTGGTGTCATCCTACAACTCTTCTGACTTTCAGTCTTTAGTGTCTAATGCATTGAATCTTTTTTTTTTAATGATCTCTAAATTCAGATGGGATATGTTCAAGGTTGTATTTTGGTTCTTGTGGACTTGTTTTAATTTTCTTCAGTTTCAGCATGAACTTACATATAAGCAATTGTATATGAGCAAATCCACAGTCTGCCCTTGGCCTTATTTTGGTTGATGATTTGGAGCTTTTCCACCATCTCTTTCCACAGATGTAGTCAATTTGATTTCTGTATATTCCACCTGGTGAGGTCCATGTATATAGTCATCTATCATGTTGTTTAACAAAGGCATTTGCAGTGAAGAAATCACTGGTGTGGCAGAATTCTATCATGCGATTTCCATCATCATTTCTATCACCAAGGTCATATTTTCCAATGACTGATCCTTCCTCTTTGTTTCCAACCTTTGCATTCCAATCACCAGTAATTACCAGTCATCTTGGTTGCATTTTTTTATCAATTTCTGACTGAAGAAGTTGGTAGAATTCTTAATTTTGATTATCATTGGCTTTAGTGGTTGGTGGATAAATTTGAATAATGGTGGTATTAACTGGTGTTTCTTGTATGCATATGGATATCATCCTATCACATATGGCATTATATTTCAAGATCTTGCAATGTTCTTTTTGATAATGAATGTGACGCCATTCCTCTTCAGTTTGTCATTCCCGGCATAATAAACCATGTGGTTGTCAGGGTCCAAATGGCTAGTAGCAGACTCTTTCAGCTCACTAATGCATAGGATACGGAGCTCTGGTAGTGGTTATGAATCAGGCTGCTAACCTCAAGGTTAGCAGTTCGAAACTACCAGCTGTTCCACAGGAGAAAGATAAGGCTTTCTGCTCCTGTAAAGATTTACAGCTTCGGAACCCCTGCGCAGGGTCACTATGAGTCAGAACCGACTCCACGGTACTTAACAACAACAACGCATAGGATATCAATGTTTATGTGTTCCATTTCATTTTTGACAACTTCTAATTTTCCTACTTTCATATTTTGTACATTCCACATTCCAATTATTAATGGATATTTGCTGTTTCTCCTCATTTTGAGCTGCACCCCATCAGCAAACAAAGGTCCTGAGGGCTTTACTCTGTTCACATCATCACAGTCAGCTCTACTTTGAGGAGGCAGCTCTTCCCCAGCCCTGTTATGAGTGCCTTCCATCCTTAGGGGCTCACTGTCTGGCACTCTGTCTGACAACATTCTGGTGTTCATCATTTCAACATGTTTCAATAGTCAGTATTCTGGTGCTGGCAGTGTCCCATTGCTACTCATAAGGTTGTCAACGGCTAAACATTTGGAAGTAGTCTGCCTCCTGAGTTTTTCTCAGTCTGGAATCTCAGCTGAGCCCTATCCCAATGTCCTTTCAGCCTTCAAAATAATACTGGCATAGTTTCACAGCAACACACAAACCACCACAATTGCGACATATTGACATATGAATGGTGCCCATACCAAGTTATTATTTTTACTAAGTGCCGTCCAGTGGATTCTGACTTATAGCAACCCTGTATAGGGTTTCCAAGGAGCAACTGATGAGCTTAAACTGCCGGCCTTGTAGTTGAAACTGACGATGGAGTCCAGTGCATTAACCTGCAGTGACACCAAGTAGGGTTGAGCAAATCATGCAAACCTGCCCAAGTTTGAAACATGGACTAACAAGAACACCAATCTTAATAAAAACAGTAGCACAGTTTAAAAGACCTGTTATGTTTCTAATAAACAAATGACAGTGAATAAAGGACTTCACCTTTTAAAGAAAAACAGAGTAAAGATACCTTGACAGAACTGATGAAGTACCCAGTAAGCACTTCCAAGACAAACTGGCCCAACAGGACCAACAGAAAGGGCATGTGGTGAACAGGCAACATGGATAGTCCCTGGTTCTCAGCTTGCTCCTTCAGCCCATTCCATTAATGTCTGCCCTGGTCACTTACCTGGTGGCATTAGTGTTATTGCATTTTCTTGGTGTTAAGTGCTGTCCAATCTGTTCTGACTCACCCTGTAGGCTGTAAATTTTTCTGGGCTCAGAAAGCCTCATCTTTCTCTCATGTAGTAGCTGGTGGGCTCACACTGATGACCCTGTGGTTTGCAATCCATTGCTTATCCTCCCAAGTTACTGTACATTAGTATACTATAGGAAAGCATTGGTATGTTAGGGGGAAACCCACTTATGAACCAATCCATTGGCATCATCCCCCTACTGACAGTAATATTTGCTCCAGTACTCATTACAGATATACACATTGTGGCAGCAGCAGATGCTGGAAGGGAATTTGGTGAAACTTATGTGGTCATTTCCCCAGTTTCTGAGTCTAGTACATACGGATAGCTATCCTCATCAACTTTCAGAATCAGCACAGTGACTTTCTGAACAGGGAGTAAGGGTGTGTTCTATCAGAAGAGTCAAGTTCATACTCATGAGGCTTCCCCTTCCTACTAAATTAACAAAACAAAAGCTAGAACTCTTGTCTTTGTAGGTCCTGCAAAGATTAGTGCCACTAATAAGGAAAGATGCTTGATGGAACGCTTGGCATCTGAAGGCAACCTGTGTTATGTTGGGGTCTGCTACTCTGATTCATTGACTTTTAATAGAGGCCTGGGCTGGAGCGAGCTCACCTGCTGGTCTACACTCCACTGGAAGCAGCTCGGCATTTCTGCCCGTATGACTCTGGAGATCTAATGGTGCTCAGAGTGTCTGGCAGATCTGAATGCTGTGTGGAGCCCGCAGCAAGTCCCAATAGAGGCTTAGCTGTAACCACTCAGCTTCGGGAGTAAAGCCAAGCCCTTTTGTGCAAGGAATAATTCTCCTTTTGAAAATAGCTCTTGGCTTGATGCTGAAGGCTTAACCACGGAACACTAGGTGACCATGAAACCTAAACTGCCCATGGTGAGCTGGGGGTTATTTGATCTACCAAGTCAGAAATCCATGCTGCCCTCGAATGGCTGGTAACGCTAGCACTGAGCTCCAGCACTGTGTGTCTCCTGCCACACTCTACCTCCCCCTCCACTGGTTTCTGGAGACTTCTCAATGAGCAGTTCACCAAGGAAGAAAACAACAGACAACAAACCCAGTTTACAGATGGCCCCATGAGTTTTGCTGGAACCTATTAGAATTGAATTTGGGGCTGAGAAACAATGGGGAAAGAAAAACCTCCCAGTATGCAAACACTGAGTGGTCCATACTTTGCCTGGAAGGAGAGATGGCTCAAGAGACTGTTTATCACCATAGCTGATGGTGGTTAACAGTGTGGATGGATCGAGGCTCAGGGGCATGAAAGGAGGTCTGGGCAAAGGTATGTAGTGTACAACTCAGAACAGCGCCCTGCCCCCAGTATAAGAGGATATTTGGATCTCACCAGAATGCTCCAAGGGGCCCTCACAATGGGTGCTAGTCTGCTCCTTTTCCCCAACACCCCTAGTACTTGCTCAATTGACTCAGTGGCCCGGGATTGCAGGGATGAATAAAATGCACTGGTTCTACCAAGGACGATTCATTTCAGCAGCAGTAAGCAACCCCGAGCCCTATTTTAACACCACATCCAGGAGGGCGATCATACTGGCGACACTTCCCTTGTGGAGAGGCCACTGATTTGTTCTCACTGGAATAAAAACTTACTCTGGGTTTGGTTTCTCCGTGCCAGCAGTAGCTTCACGGGGATTAGCAAGTTGTCTTAGTCACTCAATTATTTCCAATATATATATGCCACGATGCTTTTGACCAAAGAGTTCATTTTAAAGTGAAATAACTAAGATTATGGATGGACACCCTAGAATTTCAGTGTTACCACCTTTAGAGAAGGTTTATAGCATGGTGGAACTGCCAATTGAACACTCAGCTATTTTGCTGACAGGAGATAACTCCTTGAAAGGGGAAGATGCCTCTGTATGTGCTATAAACAAGTGACCAGTAGATGGTGCTGTTTCTCCCATAAAATAGACCAATGAGGCTGTGGGAGTGGCAACTATTGTCCTGTAAACCCTGATTCCACCCAAACCCCCACTGCTATGGAACCTATTCTAACTCATGGAGACCCTGTAGGACAGTGTAGACCTGCTCTTTAGGGTTTCAGAGACTAAAGCTTTTCGGGAGCAGTCTCATCTTTATCCCAGGAAGTAGCTCATGGGTTTGAATCACGCCAAACTTGTGGTTGCTGCCCAACGCTTAACCCACTACCCCACCTTATCCCGACTCTTCCTTATTAATATTTTGACATCACTGTGACTCTGGGATCCACTGGTTCAGAGTTTCAAAGCCGCTTGTGCCAGATGGAACTTTCAGTCCTGTCACCAGTTGCACAAAGAATAGGATAGCACGCATTTCCCAGCAGTCCCTGCTCTGCCCATCTCCACATCACCACCGCCCGGGCCCACGGGCCTACTTTCTTATAGATTAAGCATATGAAAGGAACCTTTTAATTGGGGAAATACATAAGCTTCTTGGTGCCAGGAAGCCTGGATTTGGAGTGCCAAGCCTTTGTAGGAGTTGCCTAGAAAGCCAATTATCTGTACCTGAAGATTGGGGTACCTGGGGATCTTGTAGATCCATGGTATATTATAGTCCCCTGCCAGAGTGAGGGTGAAGGGAGGGTAAGGAGAAAGCCACAGGGCCATGGGAATCTGAATTTAACTGCAGCCAAACCTTCCTTCCGGCAAATTCCCAGCTTCTTCATTTTCCATGTCATCAGTGCAAGCACCGAGCGTCATTCATGAACAATCCTGCTCTTTCTAAAAACAGTGCCTGGGAGATCAGTTCTTCCATCAGCAGACACAGCTGTGATTCCAGGGAATTAGAACAGAAGATGGTCAGCTGATCTTTTGAACTCCTGATTCCACTGAACAGAAGAAACGTGCAAAGGAGTTAGTGTGGGCTGGAGTGTTTGTTCCTACTTATGAGGAGAAAATAGGGGAGGGAGAGGGGTGTCTAGAATCCAGGTGTCTACCTAGATTCCTGCCAAAACCAGAGCTGACACAAGCATTTTAATGCAAATAGTTTACTTTGGAAATGGGACGCTGGAGGAGTAAAACAGAAAGAGGGCAAGACAAATCACAGCTATGCCACTGACTGATCCCTTTAAGAAGCTAGGGGTTCATTCTGTAGGGCCCCTCTGAAAAGCCATGTTGAATGCAACTCAAACTTTTCCACCCAATGGGCAAAAGGTCCAACCCATACTGATCAAGGGTAGAGAAATTTCAGTTCCCTCCTGAAATTTCAGTTCCTTCCACTCCCACAGTTTAATCAACAACGAACAGACTATCAGGTAGGGTGGAAAGAACCCAAAACTCCTGTTCTTGAAATAGATGTGTTACTCTTGTCAAAAGGAGACAGGATGAGCACACCTTTTGTTTGTGTGAAGGATCACTGCATCACGTTACATGGAAATATTAGTCGTTAGGGCAGTTTAATATGGGATAAAGATGGAGGTTGATGTTGAGTGTCCAAGAGATGCATTGAAGTGGCAAGCTTTACCATCCTTCAGGCTACCCAGTACTTTCCAGTGTTGGGGGAATTCTAAGTTTCCCAGATTCTCTTAGATGTAGAGTGTAGGCCAGGTCCTGTCTCATGATCATTTGATTCAGATGCGAACTATATAAGGAATTAGACATCACAATGAAACCTACTTTCCGGGAGGTGACAGCATCAGGGGATTTTGAGGTTCCAGCATGAATGATGTTGACTGTGGTAGGTGTGTCCCACAGAGGTCACGAAGAGAGTCTTTCTTGCCCAAGTCCTGTCCTATAGTTTAGATGTTCTTCACCGATGTATAGGACATGTTCTTCATTGAAGAGGGCAGTCTGAACACTGTCTGCCTGCCACCTTTCTCTGGGACCCATGAATGAAGCGTGAGCTTAGACCCAGACTTGTCAGCCTGGCTTGTTGAGTGGACTGAGACTATGGACTGACTCCCTTTTACTGAAACACTATGATCCAAAATACATCCCATAGCAGCTGGTGGGCTACCAGCACATCCCTCCCCTCATGTCCTGATCACACGTCAGCATTCTTAGAAACTGCTTAGCTAGATGTATGTGCCGCATAGACAACCCCACTTCTAAATCTGTTCTCAGCAGGAAGAGAATGGATCCCTCTCTTCTGCAGCACATGAACGGTATGTGCAGAGCATCACCCCTGTGATAGCTGCTTGGGGAGAGACCTGCTGGCCACAGTGGACCAGAGCCTGGTATTGAAGCTCACCTTGCTCTGTCTCTTCACTTGACTGTGTTGTTCCATTTACTGCCTTTGTGTAAGTCTCATCTTTTATTGGTAACAGGACACCCTGCAAGCTATGGAGTAAGTTGACATCCTAGGGTTACTGTTCCTCATGCAGATATTGTTGTGTTATTTGCTATCCTGTGTGTTATCCTCCAACCTGAGTTATCCTCACAATTGGTGCCATGTTTGAGACCACTGTTGTTGCCAATGTTGGGGTCATTCCTCTCATTTTTTGACCTTCTACTTTACCAAACAGGATGTCTTCCAGGGACTGGTTCCTCCTGATAATATGTCCAAAGTTTGAGAGACACCATCTTGGCTTCTAAGGAGCATTCTAGCTGTACTTCTTCCAAGACAGATTTGTTTGTTCTTCTGCCAGTCCCAGGGATTTTCAGTATTCTTCACCAACACAATAATTCAAATGCATAGATCAATTCCTGTATGGCCTTCCTTATTCATTGTCCAACTTTCACATGCATATGAGGCAATTGAAAACACCACATCTTGGGTCAGGCATACCTTGGTCCTCAAACTAATGTCTTTGCTCTTGAACATTTTAATGAGGTCTTCTGCAGCAGATTTGCCTCCTGCAATATGTCATTTGACTGCTACTTCTATGAGCATGACTTTGACAACTTCAATCTCTTCTTCATTTTTCATGATGTTATTTATTGGTCCCATTGTGAGAGTTTTCATTTTATTTACATTGAGGTGCAATCTATACTGAAGGGTATAGTCTTTGATCTTCATCAGTTAAGTATTTCAAGACCTTTTCCGGCAGATCCCTGTTGATATAGTGCTGCAATTGTTTTTTAAATAATCTTCAGCAAAATTTGACTTGCATGTAATATTAATGATATTGTTCAATAATTTCTGCATTCTAGTTGGGTCACCTTTCTTTAGAATGGGCACAAATAGGGATTTCTTCCAATCCATTCCTGGCTGGTCTTCCAAATTTCTTGATATAGACGAGTGAGTGATTCTACTGCTGCATCAGTTTGCGGAACGATTTCAATTTGTATTCCATCAATTCCTGGAGCCTTGATTTTCACCAATGCCTTTTGTGCTGTTTGCATTTCTTTTTTGAACTCCATCAGTTCTTGATCATATGCTACCTCTTGAAATGACTGAACATCAACCAGTTCTGTTTGATACAGTGGCCCTGTGTATTCCTTTCATCTTATTTTTATGTTTCCAACATCATTCAGTATTTTGCCCATAGACTCCTTCAATATTGCAATCTGAGGCTTGGATATTTTCTTTAGGTCTTTAGCTTGAGAAATGCTGGACATGTTCTTCTCTTTTGGTTTTCTAACCCCCAGTCTTTGCACATTTCATTATAATGTACTCCTGTTGTAAGGGAACATATGCCTGTGGATCTGAGAACAGGGACTCAAAGGAACACTCAGAGGGTCATGCAAAAAGCAGTAATCTGTCAAGGGAGAGATCTGTTTCTCAAGAAACCTAGAAAGCTGACTCTTGTTAGATATTCAAAATATGAGAGTGCTTCAAAAAGTTTGTGGGAAATTTTTCATTATCTTTTCATTCCGTTTTCCCACAAACTTCTGAATTCCCCTCCTGTATTGATGCTCAAGAGGAATCTGTCACTTACACATCAGGTAAATATGACTTCAGAGAGCTATGCAAGAAAGTCTTTGGACTAAAATGAGGTGAAATGCAAAGTGTTCCTGAAGACATCCTGGAAAATAAGAAACCTCAACAGAGTAAACAAGTTTTTATGCATTCTTACATTTTCTCATAGTTTGGAAGCCTTTTTGATTCTCTTATCCATTAGTTCATTTACTCCTTCATTCATTTATCCATCAAGCATTTATTGTCAGGCTCTGACGGTGCTCTCTGGCACACTGGTCTGGCCTGAATTACTGCTCAGACAACTCTGGAAAGAGATAGGTAAGGAGCCAGGAGGAAGCTAGCCAGAGCCACGACTGGAGAAGAATCACTGGTGGAGCATGAAAGAGCCTGCTCGCTTAGCATTCAAGTCCTATCTTCTGAGAGATGGGAACATCCCTGATTTCTGGATAGTGGGATAAGACCACTCTTAAGAAAACCTTGACTAGGAGAGGAAGATAAATAGAGTCCAGGAAAACATTTGAGAAAAGTAGTGGATTGTTTGGAGTTTGAAGAAGCAACTGTGAGACTGTTTGGGTGCATGAAGAGCTCAGTTTTTTCTTTTAACTAAATTCCATGAATTTATTAAAGTCGAGAGAATCAGGAGATTTGAATTGTAATTTTGCTTTCTGAATGCCAGTCATTCACTATTGTCAATTTGCCACAAGTTACTTCAGCAAGTAACAATCACTTAGAGTAATTTTACTGTAGCATTTTGTGATCATCCTTTGTAATTAGTTGAATTGTGTCTCTCCAAAAACTTGTTTGAGTCCTAAAGCTCAGTACCTGTGAAGGTGATCATATTAGTCTTTGCAAATGTAATCAATTACCCAGAAAGTCATACTAGAGTAAGGTAGGTCCTAATTCAACATGCCTGGCGTTGTTATAAAAAGAGGAGAAGAAACAGAGAAGAAAGTAATGTGAAAACAGAGGCAAAGATTGGAGTTATGATGGCATAAATAAAAAATGCCTGGGGCTTCCAGAAGTTGGAAGAGACAAGGAAGGCTTGTTCCTTAGAGACTTTGGAGGGACCATGGCTCTGCCAATCCCCTGATTTCAGCCCCTAGCCTCTAGAACTGAGACACGTGTCTATTGGTTCAAGTCTCCCACTTAGTAGTACTTTGTTGCAACAGCCTTAGGAAACCAATATACCCTCCTACTTGTCTTTTTGTGACTTCTGCCCTTGGTGTCTCTATACTGTTAAAGACTGATTCCACTTTGTAAGACTGGGCATAATAGTCCAAAGAACCAAAAGGAAATTAACATGGGAACCAAGGAAAATTAATCCAGTGGGCCAGAGTTCTTATTACAGTTTTGCTTTGATGTAAATCGGATTATCTCACTCTTTAACTCAGTACACTACAACGACTTTTCATTTTACCTAGAATAAAATCTAAGGTCTCGATCTGACCTCTGGTACTGAAACATGTTCCCTTTCACTGAGTCACTCAGGCACCTTACTGTTTTAGGAATATGTCAAGCTCAGTCACATTGCAGAGTTTTATATTTGCTATTCCTCCCCCTGGGAAATTTCCCTAGATTCCTGTATTGCTCAAGCTCTCTGCTCAAACAGCTCCTATCCATATCTGACATATTGGCTTGTGGTGTATCTTCCCACTATTCCAACAGTAGCTCTTTGAAGGCAGCGGCTATGTTTGTTTCCTCACTGTATACCCTCTGCCCTTAAATTCAGTCTCTGGCATATGAGAGACATTCAATATGATTTGATAAATGAATGAACACAAATTAACAGAGTTAGTCATTGATTCTATGACCACATGTGTGTCTTTGTCCCTGGTCTTAAATACTGTTTTAGCATCCCAGGACTACCATAATACCACCTACACAAAAATACCACATGTGTGGTTTTAAAGAACAGAAACGTATTTTCTTGTAGTCTGGAGGCTAGAAATCCAAGTTCGTGGGACTGGTAGGGTCATTCTCACTCTTAAAGTTCTAAAAGATCTTTCCTTGTCTCCTTTGGTTTCTGTTGTTGTTGTTAACTGCCATCAAGTCAATTCTGACTCTTATGAACCCTGTATAGGGTTTCTGAGAGTGGCTGGTGTGTTTGAACCGCTGATCTTGCAATTACTAGTTTAGCACTTATCCTATAGCACCACACCAGGGCTCGTTGGTTTCTGATAGCTCCAGGCACATTTTGGCATTCCTAGGCTGGTAGAATCTCACCTGCTGTCTTCCCCTGTGAATGGGACTCTGTTTCCCTGCCTGACCTTCTCTTTTATAAAATGCTACTCTAGAGGAAGTACTAGAATTAGGACCAGCCTTACTCCAGTATGACATTTAAAATTTACCTGTTAACATCTTAATGTTAAATAAGAAAAACTTTATTTCCCCCAAATAAGGTTACTACAGTGCAGTAAATTATTTAATGTCTTTTCTAGCCTTTGTAAACTCCTGCCAAACCATTTTTTTTCCTGATAGGTCTGGGTAAGAGAAAGTGGATGTTTCGGGGTAAGATGCAGATGGATTATCTGATTCAGTTATGAGTGATTGCTAACAGAGCTAATTGTGATTGGTCAAGTGTGCCATCCTGCTGGGTGTAAAATGAGCCATCTCAGACGTAGAAGAGGAGATTTCACTATCATCAAAGAATAGCCAGGAATGGAGCATGTCCTTTGGACCTCGGAATTCCTCTACATTGAGCCTTTTGGACCCAGGGACAGAAAGCTGTGACACCGAAGGAGGAGCAGAGGAATAGCAGCAGCAGAACCAGGAGTCAGAACATGAGACAGAACCAGGAGTGGGTTTTCCAGCCCACAGAGCAAGCTGAGTTACTGAGGGCAAGAGGCGTCCTTGCAGAGTGGGGTGTCTGCAGGCACGTAATTGGGGAGCTAGGTTTTGCTGGCCCACAAAGCTTGAGGCGAATCCCTTTAGACTGAGGAGCAGTATGCTATGTGGGTATTTATCAGCTTTGTACCATTGCCCAGGCAGAGAGAGACCTGCCTGCGGGTACAGTTGTTCTGACTAGCAGTACTATGACCTGAGCATTTTCTGATCTTGCATTGCAACCTACTCACTTCGCTAATGAACCCCATAACTGTGATCACGGTGCCTGGGTTCTGTATGGCCACCGCAATGAAATCTCAAACACAACTGGTAGAGAGTTTGATGGGAGTGAGGATGGTGTCGGTTTTCTTGCAGTCAAACTCAAAGATACCAGGAAATAGGATTTGAACATGTCTTTATGGGGATTCAGTTCAATCCATAACAAGAGGTTTGTAATGTCACTGAGGCCCCAGAACTGTTTTGGAACTGTGGGCCTGTTCATTAAAAGACCACGCAGAGCTCTGGTCTGGAATCATCTGTGGAGCTTCTGAATAACAAAATAATGTAACCTTGAGACATAGAAACTATGGGCATCTAGTCTATTCTACTCTACAAAGTCAGGAGATCTCTTCTCTGTGGTGCTTCGTGTATGTATTCCCCCTGTCCTTCAACACACATTAATGGACATCACTGCATGGACTCACACACAGGTCACCTTAACTTCATGGTCACCTGCTGGTCATGGGAACAGAGTTGGAAAGCTCCAGGGTGCTAATAGTACCCCCCTCAGTATGACCAAATCCATGCATTGCAATATCACAAAGGAATTTTTAAAAGAAGAAAAAAATACAGCTCTTACTTGCTGATTTAATTTTTCCTCTCTCTGATACTGGGATGTATGGAATTATGCAGTACAGAACCAACTGTTCAATCGTTACTCGGTAAAAGCCTGACATTTTCTGTGGCACCCTCCTTGATTATGTGGGCATAGCACAAGCCCACAGGCTGATTGCTTGAAAAAATAATGATTTTACACTCGGTTTCATATTAACCCATTGCATTCTTCACTCCGGATCACCACAGTCACTGGTATTTTTTGACAAGGTATGAAAACAGGTTGTTCCTTTCGACCCATCCTGAGTGGGTCCGTGTGGCTCTTCTCTCCTCACCCTGCCTAACTCCAATTTTCCCGACTTCTTTCCTCACCTTCACTTCATTTCTCTTGAAACGAATTTCCCCTACTCCTGTGAACCCTCTTTAACCATTACTTTATTTTGAAAAATTCTTTAAGAACTGGCTCACCCATTGAATCAATACTGCATTAATCACTTGTGTTATCTCCCCAGATTACCTTTCACAGTTGGTTTAGTTTCAATTCCCGAGCCCATTTTATTCTAGAAACATGTTGGCATGATAGCGATTTACTGTAGGCAGAGCAGAGGCATCTACAGCAGAAGCGGGCACTTCACTGACATGTTTGCAGGCACAGATACTTACTCAGATATGTTGGCCTCACAATCCAGTTAAGTCATTTGCCGGGACGTTAAACACGGGGACCAGCTGAGGAATCTTGGGCTAATGTTCGGAGTCTCTCCCACTGTCATTGAGGATGACAATTAACACTCTCTCTACTTCAGAGGTTGCCTAAAGGTTGTTTTCTATATTTATCTTTAAAGTCACTGCATAGTAATCAACATCTCAAAGAGTAAATATAAAGTGAAATCCTCTCCTTGCTACTCTCTAAGATCTTGGAAGGCATCCTTGAGCTGATTCAATGTCACAGTCAGCTGGCTTTATTTCATTATTTGTGTAATTTGCCATGCTATGTTTTTTAAAATTCATTCACATTTCAACTTGAATACGGAAAATAAAAGCTTATAACGGTGTTCAGAATGTTTCGTGGGCTTCCCTAGAAAACACATCAGTTTGAGGACGTCTCCAGAGATTCAGAAAGGATGATTGACTTTCAGGGCCATGCTTCCAGACAGTCACGAAGCAGGATTCAAATTCATGAGTCTCTGAGTTCCTATACTGCCCTCGAACCACAGGCTATATAGCCTCGTCTTTTGAATAATTGAATAAAATCATTTAATGATTTTAAAGAAGTCACCAGGGATGCTTTCACAGGACAAAGTAAGGAGGCCCTAACCACTTAAATATTAATCTTTGAGCATCTCTGGTGACATAGGAATTTCTCAATGTTCTTTGGGCAGAGGGTAGCACCAAGAAGGTAATTAAAATTGCTTTAGGCTACTGCAAGCTATAGGGTCTCTTGCAGGTCAATAATGTGAGAAGAGGTGCTGTGCTTATAAAAATAGGCATTCTTTGCAGAATTATAAAGGGCAATGTGTGCTCTAGTTTAGAAATACCATATATATGCAGATATCAAGGGAATTTACCTCTTAAGTCAATTAAGTCAGTTTTGATTAAAAACTGGCCTTTGTAACTTTGTAAAGAACACCAGACCTGTTTTTATAAGCACAGAACCCTCCCCTCACAAGAACAGTAAATTTCAAGGGAAACCATGAAAACAATGGAGAGAATATGACCCAATCCAGAAGTAAAAAGGCGGGTTAGAGATGCACTCTTGGTATCTGTGCTGGTTGGCAGGGATGCTGTGTGGAAATTTGCAAAGTGCAGTGACTTTGGAGAGAACTGAATGGAAAACAGATCATGGCTCTGCCCTGTCTGTTGAGTCAGTCCAACTGCTGGCTCTCCATGCACAATGGCATGAAGCCCTCCCAGCCGTGCGCCATCCCCCTGACTGGTTGCTGCTCAGACGGTTGTGATCTATTGGGTTTCCAAAGGCTGGTTTTGGAAGCAGATCACTAGGCCTTTCTTCTTTGTACATCTTCGTCTGGAAGCTCCGTTGAAACCTGGTCAGCAACATTATGTTGTTGTTGCTATGTGCCATATGTGCCGTGGAGTTGATTCCGACTCATAGCGACCCTGTAGAGGGTTTCCAAGGCTGTAAATCTTTACAGGAGCAGAAAGCCTCATCTTTCTCCTGGGGAACAGCAGGTAGTTTTGAACTGCTGACCCTGAGGCTCGCAGCCCGATTCATAACCACTAGGCTACCAAAGCACCTTGGTCAGCATCATAGCAATGCACAATCCACCACTGACAGATGGGTGGTAGCATGCATGAAGTGCATTGGTCAGGATTCCAACCTAGGTCTCCCACATGGAAGGTGAGAACTTTACCACTGAGCCACGACGGCCCTCATTTACTTAGTACCTTGTTGTTGCTGTTTGTTGTTAAATGCCATCAAGTTGGTTCCGACTCATAGTGACCCTGTATAGGGTTTCCAAGTAGTGGCTAATGAATTTGAACTGCTGACCTTGTGGTTCAAATCTACCTTGCAATCCAGTGCTTTATTCCACAGCGTCACACCTGGAACTCCCCTTAATGAGTCTTAGTTTCATTGTCCATAACATAGGGGTGAAAACAAGGTAAGTTGTATGGCACTGTAGGATAAACACTAGACTGCTAATGACAAGATCGGCAGTATAAACCCACCAAAGCTCCTTGGAAAATCCATACAGGGTCACTATGAATGGGAACCGACTTGATGGCCCTTAACAAGACCCTTGTGTAAAGGGGATGGCCTGAAATAGTTACTGAGGACTTATTGGACCTTTCCCTTTGACATCTGATCGTTGCCAAGTGACAGACTGTAGAGGACTTTGAGAATCGGAGCTTCTTCTCACCTTTTATTGATTTCTAACTGGTGCTGTGGATCAACAAGGTCAGCAGTTCAAATCCACCAGTGGCTCCTCGGAAACCCTACATAGGGTTGCCATGAGTCAGAACCAACTCCACAGCACTTAACATTTCAAGAGTAAAGGAGACTGAGGCATTGACAGGAAGGCAACTCCAGTGCCCTCCTTTTAGGCTTGAGTGCTTCAACACAGAGAAGTGTTCTGTTTCAGTATTCATTATCAAGTCTAGAACGAACAATGGAAACCCAGGGCTTAGGGGTAAAGTGAGAAAACCTTAATAATTTATTCAGGTACTTTGACTTGTTTTGAGTTCTTATGCTTAATAGCTTTCACCAGACTGATGAGGTTTGACATGCTATACGTGCAGGGAATGAGTTTGAAGCCCATTGAACACGTAACTGAATGGAATTCAGTTCAGGCATGGCCAGGTTTCAAAGGCAGGTATTTATGTGTTCATCACAGTCAGCTTGACTGACAGGCACAGTCATGAAGATAGAAATAAAAGGTGTTTTAGGAATCAAGAATGAAAGGCTCTGAGATTGAGATCTGGCTGTCATCACTAGGACAGACCTCTTGTGCTCTGGGGCACAGTCAGTGGAGCCCTGGGGCACTTCCTGCTAGGATCCAGGGGAACCACAGCACAGCTTCTGTGTACCCTGCAGAATCCTCATAAGATGTCACCCCATATATATGCAGATATCAAGGGAATTTACCTCTTAAGTCAAAGAGTTGGTGGGAAAATTCCATAGCCTTTTCTCTTCATTTCCCCACAAACTTTCTGAAGGCCTCTTGTATATTTGAATATTTCCTGAAGAGCCCAAGGATACAGTTCATCCATCACCATAACCCACCCTCAAGTTGGTAGTCTCATCAATGTCTTGGACATCCAAGGTGAACGGATCACTGTGCATTCTATTATATGGAAATGTTCTCAAAACAAAGTACCTGGTACAAATGGTTTGATCTTGGCTACTAACCAAAAGGTTTCAGCTTGAATCCAGTCATTGTAGCTGCAAGCCCTGGGGATTGGCTATCAGACGATAGCCAAGAAATCTCTCTGGCACACAATTCTACTCTCAAGTCATGGGGTTTGCCATAACTCCACAACAACAGGTTTGGTTTGGGAACTCAACACTCCTCAGAGGTCTCAAGAAAAGGACAGTCTAGTAGTCTAGCTAGCCTACTGGCTCATATGGGACATCTGCTTCTCCCATTCACTCAAATCACTGAATCATTTCCTCTGTGTCTAGACTGAAATCTTCTGTCACCACCAGCTGATCAAGTTGGCCCTCAAGCTGAATCCTATTCACCAACTCTGGTGTATAGACAGCTTCTGCAGAATCACCAGAAATCAGAGAATAGACTAGCAATTGGATCAATTAGGGACAAGGAGCATCAGGGTCATTGACCCATATTCTCAGCTACAACTCTTCACTCTCTCAGTGCCATGATACGTAACGCTGGGCTTACTATTCATTGAGAGGTTTTTTCTTTTTCCTTTTTTCAAATTACTTTATCCCCTTTTTGATACCACAAGAGCCACGATTTCCTTAGGAAATGACCTAACTCAAAATTTTACTTAGAAGTTACTACTACTATTATTATTATTATTCAACATCTCTTCCTTCTCCTGCATCTGCCAATTTCCCAACAAGTCTCATCAGCTCCACTCCTACTTCTTCCCATCTTCATTGTCATCCTTTTGGTTTAGGCTGCCATCATGTATCTGGGGTTCATTCAGCATCCTCCTTCCTGACTAGCTTCTCCACCTCCAGTTCATTCTCCATCCAGCAAGGACACTGGGAGCCTTAAAGTGAAAACCAGATCACACCATTGTCCTTCTGTAAACCCCTGGTGTGGTGCTGTGGGTTAGGGCACTGGACTGCAAAGTCAGTTTGAACTGCAAGGTTGGTGGTTCAAGCTCACCAGCTGTTCCTCAGAAATCCAACACAGGGTTGCTATGGATCAATAACCTCATATGGATGTGAAAGCTGGACAGTGAATAAGGAAGGTCATAGAAAAATTGATGCCTTTGAATTATGGTGTTGGAGGAGAATACTAAAAGTGCCATGGACTGCCAAAAGAACCAATAGATCTGTTTTGGAAGAAGTACAGTCAGAGTGCTCCTTAAAGGCCAAGATGGCCAAATTTCGTCTCTCATACTTCGGACATATTGTGAGGAGGGAACAGTAGCTGGAGAAGGATATCATGCTT
>NW_006408542.1:8108398-8122962 GCF_000296735.1 Chrysochloris asiatica | reverse complement strand
TGGGTCAAAACTAACTTGTTGGCAATTAACAACAATTGCTTTGTAAATTGTTAAGAATAAGCCCCTAACTGTTTACAATAAGTGGCTCAGAAGGCTCTGCCTACCCAAGCAGCTTCCTATGCACCACTGCCCCTGTTGTACCCTCCACTCCAACCATACTGTCTTTTCTCAGTTCCTGTCTACAAAACATTCACTCAGCAACCTGACAGAGGGTGATGTGTGGCCCAAGGCCTTACACATAGCCAGCAATCAATACTTTCAGTGAATGCCAAAAAGGAGGAAAAAACAGGAAACAGGCAGAAAAGTATCTGCTTTTATAGCCAACCAATTTGCTTTCTCCTTTCTGTGGGCTCCAGGCAGACATTTTCTAATAGATCCTAGAACAATTAGAAATCTTGCTTTGAAGCCTAGGAAAATATAAGTTGCATATTGAGAGGAAATATATTAGCCAAACTAGAATGCAGAGAATTTCTCTGAGCAATTGAGTGCCCTGAGCATCTTCAAGTATTTGTGGTTGTCCTGTAGCAAGAACTTTCCAGTCAAAGGACAGGACTCTGGAAAAATTAATGCAAATTCAAAAGGTTCTTGGTCAGTGTAGACATTTGCATTCAAAGGAAGTCATTTCTGACGCATTCCTTTCAGATTTCCAATTAGAGATTTAAAACACATTGGCACATAAATGGAAAGCCTTTAAAATGAGGTGTAAAACCATATTGAGGTTACTAACTTAATAATGTTTGAACCATCAAATAAATGTTCCATAGTACTTAGTTCATGACACATTTCAAGTTATATCTGGGTTAGTTTGGGTTAATAGTCCCTTTAATTATTCTAATGAGGCTTACTTGCTTGCCAAGCAATATTCTCATTCTATTTCACTTCCTTATACTACAGTCTATTTTTTATAGGCTCCCTAAAATTGGTGCTAAGGGAGTGAGTTCTGTCCAGGGAATCTGAGACCTGTGCCTCTGAATCTTGGACTGATGCATGCCACAACTATTTAAGATCACCTACTATGTGTCCTGGTGTAGTGCTGCATGGTAACGTGTAGGTCTGTGGTTCAAATCCACCAGCTGCTCCTTGGGAACCCTATACAGAGTCACTGTGAGTCAGAACCAACTTGTGTGTGTCAAGGAACCCTAGTAGTGTAGTGGGTTACGACTGGGCTGCTAACCAAAAGGTCAGCAATTCAAATCTACCAGCTTCTCCATAGGAGAACGATGAGGTTTTCAGCTCCTGTAAAGATTTACATTCTCAGAAACCCTGTATGGGGTTGTATGAGATGGAGTCAACTTCTTGGCACACAACCACCACCACAGCCACCACCATCGGTTAAGCACTGGAGATAAAGCATGAACAAGAAAATGTCCGCGTTGTAAGAATCTACGGTCCACTCAGAGTTGGACAGTCATTAGCATGTGGCATGGAACTGGTTGGGAAAGGAGTTAAAGCAGTGTAGTGTAAGCAGCCTTGGTGGTGAAATGGTTAAGAACTCAACTCCTAGGCTACTAACCAAAAGGAAACATCAATGGTGTAGACCCGTCAGCAGCTCCGTAGGAGAAAACAGAGATCCTCTCCTATAAAGATTGTTGTTAAGTACCATCGAGTCGGTTCCGACCCATAGCGACCCTATATAGGGTTTCCAAAGAGCAGCTGGTGAGCTTGAAGTGCCAACCTTGCAGTTCAAATGGCTTTGCAGTCTGGCGCATTAACCCACAGCGCCGCACCAGGACTCCATAAACAAAGGTACTCTGCTCCATAGAGTTTCTGATTTATCGCAATCCGGTATAGGATTTCTGAGGCTATAAATTCTTGCGGGAGCAAAAAGTGCCTCCCTTTATGTACCTGAGTCACTAGGATCCTAGTTCCTCTTTGGTGTCCCTTAGCTCAGGTTATTGTTATTGTTGTTGTTAAGTGACTTTGAGTCAGTTCGGACTCAACGAGTCTGTATAGGGCTTCCAAGGAGCAGCTGATGGGTTTTAACCTCCAACTGTGTGGTTAGCAGCCCAGCGCCAAGCCTTCAACACCACGCCAGAGCTCCTGGCTCAGGTGGTGGTTGTTATTACGTGCCGTCCATGCAGACTCATGGCAACTTTGTATGGGGTTTATGAGGAGCAGCTGGTGAGTTTTAATTGCCAACCTTGAGGTTCCAAGTGACCTTGCAGTCCAGAACTTATCCTACAGCGCCACACCAGGACGCCACTGCTCAGGTTGGTGGCGGTGGCCGTGTGCCGTGGAGTCGTTTCCGGCTCATAGCGACCCTGTACATGGTTTCTGAGGCTGTAAATCTTTACCAGAGCAGAATGCCTCATCTCCCGCGGAACAGCTGGTAGTTTCGAACTGCTGGCCTCACTGCTCAGGTTAGTTTCTGTCAAATTTGCTCTGATTCATAGTAACATCATGTATAAATAACAGACTAGAACGTTGCTTGGTCCTGGGCCATTTTCCTGTATCATCTTCATGCTTACTGTGTTTGAGTTCATTGTTTGGGTTATAGGGTCAGTCCGTTTCACTGAGGTTCTCGCTGTCCCTCAACTTAACAGCCTTAATGACTTTTTCTAACAATTGGTCTTTCCTGGTGATATGTCTAAAGTGAGTATAAGGAAGTTTCTCCAGCGTGTCTTCTTCTAAGGAGTGTTTTGGTTGTATTTCTTGGATAATTTGTTTGTTCTTCTGGCAATACATGGTATATTCAATGTTCTTCTCCAACACAAGGGATGGAAGATCTTTTGTTCTGCCAAGATTTATAACATTATTTGCAGGCCATACAAAATTATCAAATTAAAAATTAGCCTGCTATACTTAGTCAAACATCTAATTAACTCACCGCTAATGTGATGACTGGAGTCCTGGTGTGGCACTGTGGGCTAATGAACCAGACTGCAAAGCCGTTTGAACTGCAAGGTCGGTGGTTCAAGCTCACCAGTTGCTCCTCGGAAACCCTACCCAGGTCGCTATGGGTCGAAACTGACTCGATGGCACTTCACAACAACAATGTGATGACTGGAACTGCGGTAGCCTTGGCAGGGCCAGACCAAAAGATTTTGCAGGCCTTATATGGTTACGTAGTGGTTATGAATTGGGCTGCGAACCTTAAGGTCAGCAGTTCGAAACTACCAGTCGCTCCGCGGGAGAAAGATGAGGCTTTCTACTCCCGTAAGGATTTACACCCTCGGAAATCCTGTACAGGGTCGTTATGGGTCGGACCCGACTCGATGGCACTTAACAACAACAACAACATATGGCCCACGGCCAGATGTTCCCCACTCGTGGTCAACACCAAAGTTCTAACGTAACACCTTTGTCATTCTCAGATTTAAATTCCAAATAAGGAATCTTCAAGAGGCAAGCTCCCCAGCCCACACCAAAAGTTAATCATGTAGCCTTTTTATTTTGCAAGATCAATCCAAATAATGAATCATGATATGATATGAAATGCACAACTGATGGAAATTAATTCAAAAAAGTTTATGTTAATAACTGCATAAATTAATGTTAATCCTGGAATTATGAAATCATTGGAGTCCTGGAAGGGTGGCTTTAACTTTTGACTTATACTTCATTGCATTTTGCTAGAATGTAAGCCATGCACGAGGTGCCTGGGAATTGAAATCAACTACAACCATGGCTTGGGCTTAGAAAAGTCTCACAAGGGCAGAAACATCTGTATTGCTTCATTAATGCCTCCCTAGTGTCTGGCACATAGTAGGCATTCAGTAAATACTTGTTTGACTGTACAGTGACATTCTATGGGGGAAAATGTATTCTACAGTGGTTTCTCACAATTGAGTTTCTTGGTTATCTGTGGTGCACCAAGGAAGAGGGCAGGTGTTCTTCAGAAGGGCTGCACTGGTTCTAATACAGCAAATCAACTAAGACAATGAGAGACAAGAATTCCAATCTGCTGAAGACAAGGATCTTAAAAGGAAAAAGTCAGATTGTCTCATCACAGTTACGTGTAAATGGAGGAGTGGGGGTTTGGTGGGGAGAGAAGGGTAAATGCTGTCTATACATACTGGCATGATTCCTAGGATACAATCCCATGTGTTCAAAAGAACACACAGTTAAACGTTTTCCTGTAAATCAGCTTAATTTCTATTTAGAGCCTTATCTTGAAGGTCTGGGGGAGTTTGCTCTCAGTCATTATTAAAGACACACACACATAATTGTGAAAAAGTCCCTAGGCTTTCCAAGGGACTGACTGGTTACCACTGAGAAGCATACTGTTACAAGGCTTGGTGTCTTCCAGCATGTTGGTTCTGTTGCTTTGGAAATGAGAGTCTCTTTATCAAGAGCCCCCAAATCCTGAGCACCCCGCACCCCCAAGCCATCCTCTCTGAGGTCCTGATCCCTTCAGGGACTGTGTGGCCCTGCTCACCGAAGCTCTCCACCCTTGTCTCATTTCTGTACTGTTCCTAAGCACTTCTAGGCTGGGAAGCCCCTCTCCCCTGGCCCGTCCTAGACAGGTTGCACAGTCACTTCAGTGAACTCAGCCACCTCTGTTTTATCCCTGAGGGAAAAAAAACACAGTCTAGATACATGCATGCAACTAAGACAGAACCTTCAGAGAACAAAGTATCTCTGTAAATCACTGCTCCTATAGCATTCTGGCAACCATTTCAAACACTCTTTATTCACAAGCCAATTAAGAGAAGTCCAAGGACCAGGGGACAAACATCCAGTGCTGGTCACATTTACTCATGCTTCAGTGACAGAAAAAAAAAGAGCAAGCAAGGAACCTTGGGTACATCACTCCTTGCTCCTAGTTCACTTTGGCTGGAAGGCAGGGAAGGCCTGGTTGTTCCAACAGACGTCTGCATCCTAGGGGAACTCCTCTGGCTTCTGGACAAATTATTTCTGGTGTATGAACCCTTCAACCCTCTGTCATTTGAGGCTTTCTTCCATTCTCACCTCAAACCTTTAAGAAGTGTCTCTGAAACTTCAAAAGTCGTTCACTCAGACACTGCTTTAGTGGTTGGAATATAAATGTTCAGAAGCCTTGACATCTTCTGTGGGGAATCTTTCAAGAAGACTTCAAAGAAAAGAGCTCTCCTGCTTTGAGAATTTCCCACATAAGTAATACATGAAAATAATCACCCCTTTATATGTGTCTGTGATACTGTCCTGAGGGACTGATTTATTAAATTGGGCTGTGAGACTCCCAGTGAGTCTGAACCATGTCTGGACCCACTGGGTGAGCACTACTGTAGCCACCAGATCATGGAAGTCTTTCTGTGATACCGAATGACACACTGTACGTGGCCAATGTCACTGAGAAGTCAGAAATCCTCTGGGGGTAGATTATCACTATTTTTGATAAGTAGCAAATCAGTTTTATAAAGCAGACAGAAAAGAACTGTAGCTTTTACAAAATTAAAATCTGAAACCGTGTCTTACTTCAGGATCTGACCTTTCCACCGATTGTACCGAGCCTCTCTCTCCCATGTGTTCAATATAGGAGTAAGTTGGAGTGAAAAGGGAAAGCTTAGAGGTCACCTAGTGCTCACCCCCTCTACTTAAAGATAAAGACACAATGGGAGGATTTTAACGTTTATTCAATATACATTCACAACAAACCCACCCTACTGCCCACTGAGTCAACAGGGACTCACGGCAACCCTAGAAGAGAGAGTAGACCTGCCCCATAGAGTTTCCTAGGCTGTTAATGTTTATGAAAGCCAACTACTATAGTTTTCTCCTGTGGAACAGCTGGTGGGTTAGAACTCTTAACATCTGGGTAGCAGCAAACCACCTGAATCACGGCACTATCAGGATCTTATACATAGACGAAGATTGAGAAAAAAATGAAGCAAATATTTCAGTACTTTCTTTGATGAAGGGCTGCATTTGAGGGTCATTTTTTCTTTCCTTCTTTTTTAAAAAAATTTTTTAAATGCCCATGTACAAACTCCCCAGTGTATAAAGAACAAAACTCTATTATTACAGTTGTAACGGATTCTGTTTCCTTAACAAAAAAATCAGTATCTACCTCAGAGCTTTAGAGAAGATTAAATGAAATAACACGTGGAAAAAATACTCAGCCTAGTCCTGGCACATTTACATTTGTTGTTGTTGTTGCTAGCTGCCATTTAGTTGGTCCTCAATTCTTCCTGAGCCACCCAGTCCATTGTGATGTACAGGCTTTTTCATTGGTTGATTTGGGGGAGTAGGCCACTGGGCCTTCCTGCCTAGTTCATCTTCCTCTGGCTGTTCCACTGACACTTGTATGATACTGATATCAGAGCAATATGCAAGCTTCTGCTGACAGACAGGGTAGCAACTCCGGGGCTGCGTTAGCCAGAATCCAATTAGGTTTACTCATGGAAGGGGAGAACACCACCACTGAGCCACCACTGCCCGCTCCTGCCACATAGTAAGTGATAAATAAATGTTAGCTACTAAGGACTGCTGTAGCAACGTAGGCTCAGCACTGGACTGCAAACCACAAGGTGGGCATTTCAAATCCACCAGCTGCTTCTCGCCAATGCTACACAAGGTCGCTGTGAGTCGGAATTGACTCAACAGTATTTAACAACGATAAGGACATGGGGTCCTGGTGTGGCGCTGTAGGATCAGCACTGGACTGTTAGCCACGAGGTTTTTGGTTCAAGCCCACCTGGTGCTCCTTGGAAACTCTATATAGGGTTGCTATCAGTCAGAACTGACTCAATGGCACTTAATAACAACAACAAAGTAAATAATCATAACTCTGGATCAACCACATCTCTCATCCCTGACGGACATCAGACTCACCTGGTTATCCTTTCCCAGAAGTACTCAAGCCCAAACCCAGCTGCCGATGGAGCCCAGCTCAGGCATAGTTGAAGAATTAATTTCCCAGGCAGTTCTAATATGTAGCCAAGATTGAAAACCACAGTCTAGAAAGTCCAAGGACAAGGCCTTGGACCATGCATCCTTATCCCTGGATAAATACCAGGCACATGGTAAAGAAAGGAGGAATAAAGAAGAGAAGGAAAATCTAAAATATTATAGTAGTTTGACGAGAAGAGTGAAAGGACATCTTTTATTAGTAGCAAATGTGTGGTTGCTACAAAAGATCAATACTAATAACCAACCTAATTGAAATGAAGCAATTAGTAAATCTGATTAAGAAGAGTCTTATTAAAACAGTGGATTTCTCATCTATTAGTATAGCTAGGGAGGAGGCCTGTGAACACAACTGAAAGACACAGGAAAACACACCCAGACTAACAAGAAGGCAGTTATTTAATGCAGAAATCCAGTTAACAGAAAAAGACAGAAGTAGACCGACAGACAGAGCTTGAAACAATACTGCATAGTATCACGGAACAGCTCTTATACACAGTGGATCTGTTTAATCTTGTAATTTCGAGTCCAATACAAAGACAGAGAAGAGACTTCAATTAAAAATAATAATAAGGCAACAGAAGAAGAATCTCCCTGTGACAAGGAACAGCCACAAATAATGCACAAGTATTTGGTGCTGACGCAACAAGACACCATCAGGACAAGTTCTGAAGATGCTGCGTTAAAATTTAACAAGCATGGTACAAAGACAAAATTATACTCGCTTTGTCATGAATCATATTGTAAATAGAAATTACTCTCAGGTGATGGTTATATACAAACTTGCAGAAATAAATGGGAACCATACAAAGTTTTTCTTCGCCATTTCCTCTTTTCTAAACCGAGAAATGTTCCATGGCATTGCTCACCACTCCACACAGTCAAAGCATAAATAGTCATTAAAGCACTTGAATCCACAGTATTCTTGTCCTTAAAAAGGTCGGGATGTTTTGCAGGATTTTGTTATCAGTCATCCAAGAAGGGTTGGCAGGCAACAGGTTGGAATGTTTTGATCGCTTTGTGCTTGGGACCATGGCGTGGGCTCCATCTCCCTCCCCTCAGGAGTCATCTGCTTTGTGGCCAGTCCTCTGAGCAGGGAACTTGCTGGCAGACAGTCATACTGTGGAGTCCCGGCCAGATTTTAGATGTGCAATCTTGGTCCGGCTAATAAATGGATAAGCGATGCAGAGACCTCCAGCTGCCACAATAAAGCCTAAACTGCACCAGGCGCAGAAGATGGACCAGCTGTAGCCATGTTCCACATCATCAGGCAGGCTATAAATCAGCTTTGGGAGTCGGTTCAAATCATAGGAGATACTGGCAGTGTAAGTGCAGAGGGAAATCGTGCAAAATATGCCTATAAATAATACAAAGAGAACAGAACGATTTGTTATAGCTTTGCCCAGTACGAGGCAAATGCCAGACTGGCCGTTGTGAACATCAGACCAGCCAATAAGACAATAAAGAATCTATAAATCTTATACTTGAGTTAATTCATTCAACAAACACTGACAAACTTCTAAGTATCAAACCCTACATTAGATACAGGAGTGAAAAAGAGAAAAATGAAACATACAAAAAAAGCAATCCCCTTGCCATCAAGTTCATTCAGACTCATAGTACCCTTATGAAAGAGGAGAACTGCCCATAGAGTTTCTTCATGCAAACAGACTGCCACATCTTTCTCCTAAGGAGCGGCTGGTGGATTCGAACCACTGACCTCTGGATTAGCAGACAAGCACTTAGAGTGACCACTGTACCACCAGGACCCCTTGTGAAAAAGTTAACAGGGAAATTCTGGTAACTTTATGTATTCAGAATTATCTGGAGAACTGCTCCACAGGGTTTTCTTGGCAGTAATCTTTATAAACCAGCTGTTCTGAGGGAGAAAGATGAGGCTTTCTGCTCCCATAAAGATTTGCAGCCGCAGAAACCCTATACAGGGTCGTTATGAGTCGGCACCGACTCCATGGCACATACCCACCACCACCAATCTTTATAAAAGCAGACTGTCAATTCTTTTTCTCACAAAACTGCTGGATGGATTTGAACCACCAACCTTTTCAGCAGTCCTGCTGTTGTTAAGTGCCATCAAGTTGGTTTCGACTCACAACGACCCTATGTAGGGTTTCCGAAGAGTGAAACCTACTGATGTAACTGTCAGCCCCCTACAGAATTGGAGTCCTGGTGTGGCGCTATGGGATAAAGTGCTGCACCCCAAGGCTGCTTTGAACTGCAAGGTTGGTGGCTCAAATTCACCAAGCGCTCCTCGGAAACCCTACATAGAGCCACAATGAGTTCAAACCGACTCGATGGCACGTAACAAGAAGTAGGTACCCATTGTGCCACCAGGGTTCCTTTAAAGCACTGGTAAATATTTTTAAGGAAGTAAGTATTCTATAATCATTTAAACCTATTGCAAATTAGTTTTCATTTCCCTTAGTTCTAGACTTAATTTGACACATTTTTACATAGTTGTAATTATCAAAGTCTGCTTTTTTTAATGACCATCATCTCATGGTATTTATTATGTTGTCTGTTGGCGGTTCAAACCCACCCAGAAGCACCTCAGAAGAAAGGCCTGGTGATCTATGTGCAAAAGCTTACTGCCTTGAAAACTCCGTGGGATACTATTCTACTCTGAAACACCTGGGCTTGTCACAAGTTGGCGTCAACTCAACAGCAATTCGTTTTATAAAAATTTTAAAAGAGTTTTCATCAGTTGTTAAGGCACAGAGACTAGCATGCTTTAAGCCCTCACACCATCTTCTGAATGAATGAATGAATGAATACTTTTAAAATAATAGAAATCCAAGAATTTGGGATTGATGTAAAATAATCGACGAGATCATATATTTTAACCATTCTGAAGGGAATTAAAATTTTGTCTTTTTATACAAACATAGGCTATATTTGTCCTTCCAGGACAAAATTAAGTCTTTGATTTTTAAAACGCTGCAGGAGCCCAGAACACAGGATTTAAGTGACTTAAGTGCTGTTCCAGGAATATTCCACTTCTGTTTACCATCACTGACCCAACAAGGATGCTCCTCTTGGATAGACCTGGGACCAGGATGAGACAGCCGCTGAGCTGGAGGTGGGTAATGCAAACAGAAACTGGCACACAATCAAGTATCAGAATGTCCATTTGTGTTTCAAACCCTGCACAGACAGCTCTTCTTTAGACTCTGGTTTACCCCTGTGTGCAATGTGTACATCTGTTTGCTAGAAGATTGCTTTGGTAGCTTTAGGGATTCATGCAGATCTCCGTAGGAAACTGAGACACAGATTTGGGAGCTGGAGGGAAAGGAGTGAAAAGTAACAAGTTCAAATTTTTTTAATATGTAATTTGGGGGCTCAGAAGCGCTAGCAGAAAAAGCAAGCTCTGAGAAGGCAGCAATTCAGAAGAAATAAAGATCACCTTAACGCCATTTTAAGTGCTAGAATTCTACCTCTATCAAACCATGTAAGGGCACATTGCCTAAATCCTTTTCCAAATGTGCATTTAGAAAGAAAACAATGTTCTAAATTAAAAGGCCACTTAATCTAAGACAATTTGATATTTCCTACTATTTTCCTAATTCTCTTTTTAAACTCTAAAAGTGGTTCTGAGCTTTAGAAAGAATAACATCTTATCTTCCTACTTCGTGCCCCAGATTATTACAACAAGCATAGATATCCCTTTGAGATCTCCAAAAGATAGGTCAAGATAGAGATCTCTCATTCATATAGAAATGGACCACTCAAAAGAGAATTTTCTGTTTTCAAACCTCATGAAGAGCAAATGCAATGTTTATAGATAACAAGGTTCTTTCAACAAATGCTGGTAATAGAACAATAAGGCACTTAAGGGAGGAAATTGATCTCTGGAGTATCAACAGTTAAATACAATAATAGAACAAAGACCTGTTCATAGATGGGAAGCCAACTCTGGTCTGCATTTAATTGGCTGCACAGAACTAAATATCTAAAAGCAAGGATTTTTACAAGTAAAATGGTTTAATGACCTCTGAAAGCTTACATGCAGGCTTAGACTTTTAAGCATCTTTGATGCCCAAATGCATTGGACTAGGATGCAGGAATCGTGTATTCTAGTCTCTAGCTCCACCAATTCACTGTACAATCTTGAAATCACCTAACCTCTCTGAGCCTTAGTTTCTTCATCTAGGAAAAAAAAAGAAATGGTTACTGAAGTCTGTAGAGCGTCAAATTGCTGTGATTCTGTCCCAAAACAAGGCATAAAGTAAGAACATTTCTCACAACTTCTACTGAATCTAGGATTCAGGGTTCTGCAGCTACATTAAAAAAAAAAAAAAAAAAAGGAATGTCAGGTATCTTTCCTTCTGTATGTTGTTGTTAAGTGCCAGCGAGTCGATTCTGACCCATAGCAACCCTGTATAGGGTTTCCAAGAAGCAGCTGGTGAGCTTGAACCACCGACCTTGCTGTTCAAATGACTTTGCAGTCTGACGCATTAGCCCACGGTGCCAAACCATATAAATTCCCTTTAATTTTAATGTAGACATTGATTTTATCAGCACCTCTCCCCCTGCCAATTCCATAAAATTGTTTTTGGTGAAATGAGTTTTAACATGACTAACTGACTTCATGACACGTAACATCAACAACAAACCAATATCCCGTACACAGTCTGAATCCCGTGTAGCATTTACCAATGTTGCAAATTACTTCGGATAATGTTGCATCTTATTCAGAAGCTTTCTAATTCACCCACATCAGTCCTAATGGTGCTGTGGTGATAGGCTCATCTACTAACAGAAAGACTGGTAGTTCAAACCCATCTAACATGGTATGGGAGAAAAGATCTCCCATAAAGATTACAGCATAGCCAACCCTATGGAGCAGTTCTACTAGGTTCTATAAGGTTCCTTTGAGTCAGCATTGACTCAGTGACACCCAACAAGAAACCCATGGGAAAGACATGTGACGTGAGGATATTTTAAAAGATAACCAAGGTCCTTCCTAAAGATCCACAGGGAGAAAGATCTCCACTCTTCTGCTCTGCTCTGAGGCTAGTGTCCATCCATTCTGCTTCTCCCTTGATTAGCCTGAAGACGTCCTGGGGGTGCAGCGGGTTGTGAGACTGCTAACTGTAAGGTCTATGGTTCAAATCCACCAGCCGCTCAGAGGTTAGAAAGATGAGGATGTCTGCTCCGGTAAAGATTTACAGTCTTGGAAACGCTAAGGAACAATCCTATTCTGTCTGATTGAGTCACTATGAGTTGGAATACACTCGAAGGCAGTGGGTTTGAGTTTTTGGTTTTCATTAGCCTATAGTGAGCAGTGGTTTAGCTGGTATACCCCGCTGGTAGCCCTAAGGCAGAGAGAAGTTTCTAACCCTGAAGAGGGTCCTTGCTATTGTTGGTAGCATCTTCAAAAGAGTGAATAATTACTGGTTTGGTTCCCTGAAAAGTCAGTATACAGTGACTTATAAAATATTAAAAGGTTTTCCTGCTAATATTCTTAATTAGAAGGTACCATAAGATCCCAGAATTACAGGGCTGGAAGGGATATTTTCAGATCAAGACAAAAGTAAATTCATGCTACCATCCAGATCATCAATCTAATTTCCATCCCTAAAATCTTCTCCATGCCTGTGGCCAGCTGGTGAGATACAATTAGGATAACTGGACGCCACTTTGGCCTTCCACTCTTTGATGTGCTTAAAAGGCTGAAACGAGAGAAAGTTGCTTCACCCTGGTTAGCCTGCTTGATAAATAACTCAACTGCAATGCCCAAAGGCATAAACATTGATTTTTTTTTTCCACTTCTTCAAAAGATGGCCCCAGCCCATCATTCTGATCTCTTTACTCTCCCAGCAAAAAGGCCTTGTGCTACTTTTTCACAGAGTGCTCAAAAAGCCATTCCTGAGTTGTCTTAACTAAATAAAGGACTAGGCAAGACTAATTAATGGAGGCAGAAAAAAAAACCCTCCACTATTTCCAATTTCTAAATCCAAACCACATCTCATCTTTTTCCTGAGAGATTGCAACAATCTCATTGCAGGACAAAGCCTGACCTAGCCAGACAAACCGCTATGCAGAGTAGGCTTTATTGATCCCACTTGGTGTGAATATTCATGAGCTTTGCAGGAGAAATGGTAATGGGTTGGATTTCAAGCTGCTGCCCCAGACTTTTGCTGAGGGTCTCAGATAATACGGGATGGCTGCACCCATGTTATCTTTCTAAAATGAAAAATTTAAATCCTGAGTTACAAAACATGTCTGGCCTCAGTGGTTTCCGATAAGGCGTTATGGGCATGTTTTTCGGATATAATCCACAGCTACCCAAACCCTTTGCCACTGACTAAATTCTAATTCATAGTGACCCTGTATGGGGTTTCTGAAACTATAAGTCTTTACAGGTGCAGAAAACTACATCGTTCTCCTGTGGAGTGGCTGGCAGATTAGAACCTTGTGGTTAGTAGTCCAGTGCTTATCATAGAGCTCTATCACAGCTCTATAACCAATGGATAGCCTAGATAATTCAGTAAATACCTACTACCAATTCCAATTCATCACTACCCTATAGGACAGAGGAGAACAGCATCAAAGTTATAACTTTTTTTTAAACTTTTTATTATGAATTGAGTGAAAGTTTACAGACAAGATCATTAGTTTTACATTCAACAAATCCTACACTTTGTTTCAGTTCAATGTTTGCAATCCCCTCCATGCAACAACAGTTATCCTGCTTCCTCCCTGTGGGTCTTCTTTCCATTCCACCCACCTTCCCAGCCCTTCTCAACTTCGTCCTTAGGTATGTATTTGCTGTTGTTGTTAATGCTGTTGAGTCGGGTCCGACTCATAGTGACCCTGTACAGGGTTTCTGAGGCTGTAAATCTTTATGGGAGCAGAAAGCCTCATCTTTCTCCCGCGGAACAGCTGGTAGTTTCAAACTGTGGACCTTGCAGTTCACAACAGCCTGATTTGTAACCATTACACTACCAGAGCACCTTTAGGTATATATAGCCTTTTTTTATTTTCAATGATTGGCCATTCCATTCCATCATTCACAGTGAACACACATTACTAGTACTGTTGTCCCCTCTGTATATCTACTGCGTGGCTAAAAATTGGGTCACAAAAGTGACTTTCTTTCCAGACCTGAAGGGTGTTTGAGGGCCATAGTCTCAGGTTCCTCCTGTCTCTTTCTGACCAGTAAAACTGAGGTGGTTTGTTTTTTTTAAATAATTTTGAGTTTTGTTGCACATATTCTGCCAGTCTACCTAGCACCTTCTATTGTGATCCCTTTCAGAGCAGTTGGTAGTGGTAGCCAGGCACCATCTACGTCTTCTGGTATCAGAGTGGTGGAGACTGATGTTCACATGTTCCATTCATCCACTGGACTCATTGATCCCAAGCATCTTCAATTCTCATCACCTTTCTTTCTTCCACACATGACTAGACTAATAGCTATACATTTGCTGGTCACTCATGAGCTTTTAAGATCCCACATGCTATTCACCAAGGGAGGATGTAAAACATGGTCTCTGTGGATATGCTATGCCTATTGACCATGGTGTCCCCTGAGACTATGGTTCTGAGCCCTCAGGCCCAGTAACTCAGCACCTTAAGATATTTGATATCATTTAAGAAGTTTTCATCATTTTGTCCACTGTGTGTTCCACCACATTCATAGTTGTGTTTACAGGAAAAGTAAATACTTATGTACCAATAGCCTCTTTAAAACTCATATATTTGTGGGATATATATAT
>NW_006408542.1:8091809-8108102 GCF_000296735.1 Chrysochloris asiatica | reverse complement strand
AGGTGAATGCACTGGATTGCAAGGTCAGTTTGAACCACAAGGTCAGAAGTTCAAGTTCACCAGCCACTCTTGGACACCCTATACAGGGTCGCTATGAGTCAGAACCGACTTGACAGCACTTAACCACAAAGAAAGCAGACAACTTCATCTTTCTTCCGCAAAGCAGCAACTGACCTTTCAGTTAGTAGGCAAGTGCTTAGCCACTGTGTCACCAGGGGTCCTTTAGACCTACTACAGTGGAGTCTTTATTATGATTATTAATATTATTACTGCTATTTGAATGATACAAAGCAATGGACAGGATAACCCAACATAGGCTGCTTGGACTGGGTCCTCTCTGTCTGCTGTCACCAGGCTCACTGGAAGGCTCTGCCTGGGGAGTGGGAGGTGCTAGATGTTCTCTTCCAGATGGGCAGTGGCAACGCAGAGGATGGTCTGTGAAAGGGAATGGGCCCTGTGCACAGTGAAATCCTCTCTGAAGGAGGCTCTAGGATATTCAAAGATAAATTTCAGTTCTAACCCAGAAACTAAAAAATTGTATTTCAAAAGGTTTGCAGTGAATCACCCTTTAAAAGTATTTACCTTTACAGTTTAAAGTATATTCATTCTGATTATGTTAACTGGTGCAATCTGAAAGAATGCTGACGTTCAGAGTTCTGAGACTCTGTGTTCACAGGTTAGTGTGATCTACTGATCTACGAACAGGCAGAAGCTGAAAGCTCTGGGAGGAGAGGCTCAGCCCCTCTCAGACCTCTGGGTATGCCTCCATTGCAGACTCTGTATCTTAGAGGTGTGCTGTTGTTACTTGTAACACACTGTGCAGAGTAGAATTATCCCTAGCATTTTCAAGGTTGTGACCTTTCAGAAATTGATGGACAGACAAGTCTTCCAAAGCACCTCTGGATGGGTTCAAACCACCAATTTATAGTTTTAATTCAAGATGAAATTTGAGACCTTTGGTGGATGTGAGGCCTGCCCAGTCCTACTACAGGACCCCCTTCAAAGGCCCATGGAAGAAAGAGATAGGGGGTGAGAATGCTTCTCCCAGATGTGAACAGACAGCACAGATAGGGGGTGAGAATGCTTCTCCCAGATGTGAACAGACCCACATGCGGGTAATCAAGAGGTGTCTGTATGCAAGGAGGTAGCAGGAGGAAGACTGTTTCAAAGTTTCCATTTTCACATCTCAAATTGTCACATCGCTGATGTTCTCCATTGAAGGTTTGGCTAATAAGTTCAGGGAGAGAATGAAGATGCCAGCATATTAGAAGGGGCTAAGTTTAGCATTGAAAATCTGTGGGAGTCAGGCTGACTGGAGCTGCTGAAGACATGTCTGCTTAATTAAGATTCTGTTTTTTTAACCCTTATTTGTGCTTGTCTCCTGCTATACTTAAGGAGCTCTGGTAGCGTAGTGGTTACGAATCGGGCTGTGAACCTCAGGGACAGCAGTTCGAAATCCCAGCTGTTCTGCGGGAGAAAGATGAGGTTTTCTGCTCCCGTAAAGATTTACAGCCTCGGAAACCCTGTTACAGGGTTGCTGTGAGTCGGAACTGACTCCATGGCACATAACAACAACAACCTGCTATACATGAGAAGGTGCTTCATGCAGTGGATAAACGAAATAATCTCCATATTTACAATGGAAATTTGAATGTGTTGTTTCTAGTAGCAATTAAAAAAAAAAATCCCTGTATCCCTCAGTAAGTGAAGAAATGAAAATAACACAAAACACCATGGGGACATGCCGCCATTATACATTGACATGCAAAGGCTATTTGTTGTTGTTGTTGTTGTTGTTGTGTGTGTATGTTTAATAAGGCAAGGACATGGGCAAGATTTGGTCAAGAATGATAGAAATTTTTTTGAAATAATTTTTTAGGTGGTAGGACCATAAGTGGATTTTCCTTCTGTTCCACTAACCAAAAATCAAGATACTGTCATGTTGTGTCTCACATCCCTTTGGTCAAAGGTGATTTGTTCAGAGTATCTTCTCTTTCTCTCTTACTTTGTTTTTGGTTGTTGTGAAGTTTTGTTGGGACTGTTGTTTTACTAATTTGTTTTGTCTTTGTTTACTTAACCAATGGTATTGTTGTTGTTAAGTACCATCGAGTTGCTTCTGACTCAGAGGCCCTGTAGAGGGTTTCCAAGGAGCAGCTGGTGGGTTTGAACTGCCAACTTTGTGGTTAGCAGTCTAGTGTATATCCTATAGTGCCACACCAGGACTCCTAACAATGGCATAGCTGCTTTCAGTGACAAATCTTGAGGGTCACTGAGCTGGGCAGACTGGACTGCCTGCATATGGTTCATAAATGAGGACTACCACCAAGGAAAAAGCAGAAGGGGCCCTGGAAACCAGGCTCTTGGCTCTCTCTGCTCAGCCTCCCCAGTGGCTCCTTTCCAAAAGGAACATCTGCTGTCCTTCCCATTAAAACCAAACCAGCACCTCTGCCTCCCAAGAAACACTCTCAAGGCCTGGTTTTATGGCCCAGTGATTTATTTTAATCCTAACTATTGTTCTATATGTTAAAAGCATTCTAAATTATTCATGCATTACCTATGTTAAACGTGTCCTTTAAGGAGGCACTGCTCAAGCTTTTGTCTGGCTGCCCTCATTTTTCGTGACAAGGGAGTGTGATGTGGGGACCTTTGGAGTGGGGTGAATCTGAGGCACTCTGCACTTGATTGATGATTATGGGCATAAGGGTCAGGGAAATGGGGCTCAGCTAATAAAGGGAGAAAAGAAAACCAGGGAAGAAGTCTTTCTTCTTTCTCCTGCTTCACAAAAGATGAATGCGTTAATTACTACTTACGAAGGCATTGGCGGTAGACGTCTCATCTTCCATTTGGGAGACCCAAGTTCAGTTCCCGGCAGTGCTTGTGTGTGGCTATGAGGTTGGACAGGTTTCAGCGGAGCTTCCACACTAAAACAAACTACGCAGATTGGTAATGGGGAGATTTCGTAATGACCATTAGGTCTCAGAGGAGGCTTCAGTGATTGCTCCAAGCAGCACAGTCCTCTATGACTCTGTGCCTGTAGGTTCTCCTCTGTGACTTGCTGTTATTAAGGTTGTCATAGCGACACTGTATAGGGTTTCCAAGGAGCAACTGGTGGGTTTGAACTGCCAACCTTATGGTTTGCAGTCCAGTGCTGATCCTACAGCACCACACCAAGGGTAATATGGATTGTAAATAAATCCTCTGGCTGGTCTTGAAGGTTCCGGTCCTCCTCCCAAACAGCAGCACTGGAATTTTTGCCTCCCTGTGCACAGTAGTCACTATCTGCACCAGAATCTAGAAACCTAAATTGGTTTTCTGCCCAGAATGATTCAGGCTCCATTTCTGAATTTTCTGTCAGGATGCGTATGATGCTGACCCATCTTCCAAATCACTGCCTGTCAGAGTCATTTCATGGACCACAAACAGGGCTGCTGCTAGTTAGAGGGGAGAGAGTCCAGCCTGTGAAGTGGGCTGCTTCACCGTCACAGGATGACTGACCATACGACAGAGCGAAGTGTCTGAGAGGCAGACACGGTGGGGGTGTGCTGTCGTTGTGTGCTGTCTTGTCCGTTCTGTCCCATTGCCAACCTATAGGACAGAGTAGAACTGCCCATAGGGCTTCCTAGGCTGTAATCTTTATACAACAGACTTCCAGGTCTTTCTTCCATGCTGTTAACCATTGCACTACTGGGGCTCCTGGCCACTGAAGTAACAGATTACCAACAGAAATCAGCCTAGTAAAATGGTTATGTTTGTTGTTGTTAAATGCCACCCAGTGGGTACCAGCTCATAGTAACCTTCTGTACAACCAAACAAAACACTTCCTGTTTCTGAGTCAATCTCTCTATCATTGCTACATTGAAGCCCGTTGATGCTTCCACCATGCCAATCCATCTCATTAGGAGGGAGGGGTCTTAACTCTTTTTTGCTGACTCTCCACTTTTACAAAGCCTGATATATGTCCAAAGTATGAGAGATGAAGTCTGGCCATCCTAGCTTCTTAGGAGCACTCTGCCTGTACTTCTACTAATACAGATTGGTTTGTTCTTTTGGCAGTCCATGGTACTTCCAATATTCTCCTGCAACACCATAACTCAAATGCATCAATTCTTCTATAGTCTTCTTTATTCATTGTCTAACTTTCACATGCATATGAGTCTATTGAAAATACCATGGCTTGAGTCAGGTGCACCTAGTCGACTCTTAAACGGACATCTTTGCTCTTGAACCCTTGAAAGAGGTCTATATATCCAGGGTAATAGTACTTCTGAAATCAGGGATGTCAAACTCTTAGGTAGGCATGTACTACTCATTGTTGCCAGCTCTGGTAGTGTAGTGGTTATGAATTGGACTGTGAACCGCAAGGTGAGCAGTTCGAAACTATTAGCTGTTCCATGGGAGAAAGATGAGGCTTTCTGCTTCCGTAAAGATTTACAGCCTCAGAAACATTGTACAGGGTTGCTATGAGTCAGAACCGACTCCACGGTATACCACCACCACCACTCATTGTTGCAAGAGCTCTGGTAACATAGTGGTTATGAGTCAAGGTCAGCAGTTCAGAACTACCAGCAGTTCTGCAGAAGAAAGATGAGGCTTTCTGCTCTCATAAAGATTTACAGCCTTGGAAACTATATACAGGATCGCTATGAGTTGGAACCAACTCCACGGCACATCACCATCAGTACCACCACTCACTGCTGCTAGCTGCTACCCAGGTACCCCCTGGTTCATGGCTATCCTCTGACAACAGGAAGATATGCTAACCCCATGACTAGTTGCAGACTGGACCACTGTGATCCGTAGGGTTTCTACTGGCTGATTTTTAGAAGGAGATCACCACAAAGCCTTTCTTCCTGGTCTTAGCCTGGACATACTGCTGAATGAAACCTGTTCCGCATCATAGCAACACAAAAGCTTCCACTGACAGACAGACAATGGCTGCACCAGAGGTGCATCTCCTGCAGGTCAGAAAGTGGAGATCCTACCAGGGAACCACTAGTGCCCTCATCACTAACCTGTAAAGCATGCATTTTTTGTGAAGGGGGAAAGGAAAGATCGATTACCTCCCAGGTCTGCCCTTCAGTTAGCTTTAGGTGTCAACTCAGCACCTGAGTCCTTTTTAGGTAAAATCTTCTTCACCCTGTTCATCAAAAAGACTCCAGCTTTCAGATCTAGCCACTCCTCTGATTTAAACCTTCCAGTGGCTTCCACGATCCTTAGATTAAAACCCAAGTCCCTCACTGTGACCAAGAAGGCCCTAACAATGTGGCCTCTGCCTCCTTCTCCACCTCCTGTGAGCGGTCCTTTCCTTCTCTTCCCTGCAGTCCCACTGGTCTCCTTCCTGTGGCTCAGACACCACACTACACACAGCCCTGCCTGTGCCCACAGCAGACTTCCGAGGACTGGCTCTTCTCAGCAAGGCCTCCCTGACTTCCCTAGTCCACTCTGTGTATTTTCTTCACTGTTTGCTTTTGCTTTTGTTTTTTCAATCACTGTCACAAATTATTGCTTGCTTATATTTTCCCAAAATAGAACAAGCATGGATTTTGTCTTTCCTGTGTGTCTATCCTGTAGCTAGAGAGGGTGGTGCAAACGGTTATGGGTTTAGCTGCTAATCAGAAGGTTGCAGGGTCAAGTCCACTCAGAGTTGCCTCAAAAGAAAGTCCAGGTGATCTAGTTCTGGAAAAGTAGCTGTTGAAAACTCAAATGGAGCCCAGTCTGTTCTGATACACATGGGGTCACCTTGATATGGCATCTGGTAGTATCAAGAAATCAGTAGCAGTGCCAAGTACATAGTGGTGGTGGTGGTGGTTGTATGCTGTGGAGCTGGTTCCAACTCATAGTGACCCTGTATAGGGTATCCAAGGCTCTCTGCAGGAGCAGAAAGCCTCACCTTTCTCGCTCTGAGCAGCAGGTAGATTCAAACTGCTGACCTTAAGGTTAGCAGTCCAATTCGTAGCCCACTATGCTGCCTGAGCTTCTTGTTAAGTGCCATTGAGTTGTTTCTAACTCTGTGACCCCTTATAGGGTTTCTGAGGAACAGCTGGTGGGTTTGAACTACCAACTTTCTGGTACACAGTCTAGTACCACCGATCCTACAGCGTCATACCAGGAGTCCTTAGTACATAATAAGTCCTCAAAAACAAAACTGTGGAGGGAAGGGATGTATGTTTCATATGTGAAATTACACTTTCACTAAGATACCACCCTTTTTCTCCTCCAGGAATCCAGCTAAGTAAGGGCCTGCATTTGCCAAGAGTCCAGATCAAGGGTGTTGTTGTTGTTGTTAAGTGCCGTCGAGTCGGTTCCGATGGTGGTGTGGTGGTGGAAGTGGGTATGTGCTGTGGAGTCAGTTCTGACACCGGGAGACCCTGTGTAGAGTTTCTCAGGCTGTAAATCTTTATGGGAGCAGAAAGCCTCATCTTTCTCCCACGGAGCAGCTAGTACATTTGAACTAGCGACCTTACAGTTAGCAGCTCAGCTTGTAATTCACTGTGCTACCAGCCTTACAGGACAGGGGACAACTGCTCCTCAGATTTCTGAGACTGTAAATCTTTATGGGACCAGGCAGCCTCAGCTTTCTCCACCAGTAGAGCTGCTGGTGGGTTTGAACCACCGACCTTTTGGTTGAAAGTCCAATGCTGCCACCGGGGTTTCTTTTTGAAAGGGTAGCTCTTGTTAAGTGCTGTTGAGTCAGTTCCAACTCATAGCAACCCCGTATAGGATTTTGAAGGAGCAGCTGGTAAGTATGAACCACCGATCTTGTGGTTCAAACCGACCTCGCTGTCCAGGGCTTATCCTACAGCACCACAGAACAAATGATCTTCGCTTATATGTAGGTTTACACCCAAGACATTTCTATCTAACCTTCTAACAGGCCACAATGAGGAAATGGGGCCTGCATTTTTTAACATGGTTTTCTTCTTTAAATTCTATATTATTCACCCAAGCCAAATGACCTTCTGATTTCTTTTGTCACAAGTGACACCAAACTTAACTAGGAAAGGAGACAGTAAAGTTGCCCAGAGTCAGAGTAGTGCACAGCTTTTTGGGGGAAGCCTGGATGTGTCCCGCCTACCTGTCATGAGGAAGAGGAGCCCAGCCACGTGCTGCGTCAAGCTCTCCTCCCAGAAGAAACTGACTGTGGCCACGATACAGCCACAGAGCAGGACGGCTACCGCCATTCCCAGGAAGCCAGCGGTGATCCTTCTTAAATCTAGTCTCAAAATAGAAACAGACATGTAGAAGAAGAAATGTTACTGAACATTAGAGAATGATAAGCTTTGTATTCAGTTGTGAAAAGTAACAAGCTACATGGAGAATTCTAGTGTGGTGTGCTATAGGATGAGCATTGCACTGCTAACTGTAGGTCGCTGGTTCAAACCCATCAGACCTTCCTCGGAAACCCTACAGCGAGAGGGTCACTATGAGTCGGGACCGATTCAGTGGCACAACAACAACAGGCGGAGGTTTACAACCCAAAGGACCAAGGTGATTTAGAGAATTCAGTTCCCAGAAAACTTCCTAAGAAGGCAGATGGCGTGTTAACAAACTGCAGGGTCACAGTCTGCCCACTCTGAATCCACAAAGAAGTCCACAGCAAGTAGAGAAAGACAGCTCCAGGGCAAACTTAGGCAATAAATAGCCAATTACTTAGTAAACTGCCAGTGAGGTTGTTATTGTTGTTAAAGTGCTGTCATGTCAGTTCTGACCCATAGCAACCCTGTATAGGGTTTCCAAGGAGTGGCTGGTGAGCTTGAACCACTGACTTTGTGGTTCCCATTAGCCCAAAGAGCCACTAAGACTCTGAGAGTGAGGATTTGGGGAATACCTTGTTATCCTAAAAAGAGTAATACAAATGTAGGTTAAGCTGGCTTTGGAGAAAAGGTCTCAAAAGTGAACACTACTGAAATATCGTTTGACAGGAGCACTACGGTAAACAATTACTGTCTTTTTAAAATGGGTGGTTGACACGGGGAGATGGAGCCACTGCCACTGGAGAGTTTGGACCCGGAGACGGAGAGGGGCGGTTTTCGGACGACAGGGGGGCAGGCTTGCGGCGTATACCCTTTGGTTGATGGATGATGCATGTAAGGGATTGTAACCATGGCAAGGAAATGATACACGACAGGATCAGTGTGAAGCTGATGTCCTCCCATGTAAACTATCACATAATCCACAATAAAGCATTAAAATAAATTTTAAAAATGATGTGGTGCTGCAAGGGAAGCACTGGACTGGTAACCACAAAGTCAGCAGTTCAAACCTACCAAGAGTTCTCGGACACCTTATACTTAGGTTGCTATGGATCAGAACCGACTTGACAGCACACATGGTTACATGATCAGTTACTAGCTGAAACATGGGTGTTTCATACCCATACCCGAGGCACAGCAAAAGAAACATGTGTCAGTCTATTTCCCTCAAAATCAGCAGTTCTACTCTGAAACACATGGGGTCTCAGTATGACACAACTCCATGGCAACGGCTTGGTTTTTTTTTTTTTTTTTTTGGTTTCTATCTATTTCCAGAGGAGCCTTGGTGGCACAGTGGTTAAGCGCTCAGCTGCTAACCGAGAGGTTGGTAGTTCAAAAGGCAGTCTGCTGCTGTAAAGATTGCTGTTGCTGTTAAATGCCATCGAGTTGATTCCAACCCATAACAACCCTGTATAGGGTTTTCAGGGAGCAGCTGATGAGCTTGAACCACTGACCTTGCAGTTCAAATGACTTTGCAGTCTGACACATTAGCCCACAGAGCCACATCAGGACTCCTCGGTAAAAATTAGGGCCTTGGAAACTCTATGGGGCAGTTCTACCCTGTCCTATGGTGTTGTGATGAGTACAAATCGACTCAGTGGCAACAAGCATCTATTCACAAAATAAGATTTTGAGAAAGCATCGGCTCTCATGGTGACTAAGAGAGTGGCCCAACAAACAGATACTAAACATCTGCTTATAAATGTCCTCTCCTTTAAAACGTAGGCCCCACAGCTGAGCAGAATCCTACTGAAGGATAATACACTGGGCCACAAGCTCAGTTTGAACTGCAAGATCAGTGGTTCAAAGTTAATCAGCTGCTCCTCGGAAACCCTACACAGGGTTGCTATAAGTCAGAATTGACTTGTCGGCGCTTAACGATAACAGCTGAGCATCCATTTACCCAGGGTAAGGAAGGACTATCCTAAAGGTCAAGTCACATGGTATGCCCACTGTTGAGTTGGATTTATCGAAGAAACAATTGTGTTCACTGAGCCAAGAGCCCAGTCTCTACCTCACACCTGAGTATGATCAAGGATGGACTAACTTATGGACCTCAACATGTTTGCACTCTAATTGCTGCCTTAAAGTTAGGTCCTGCTACTTTGCTATTTTCTTTTCTTTTTCCTATTTCCTTCCTTTATCTTCTATACAAGTTATTTGCTAACTGTGTGTGGTCTTTCTTTAAAAATATCCCAAATACACATATGCTGACTTGAGGCCAGTCATCAGGTCTGGACAAATGCTCATGGGTCATGCACACTTTTGCATACATGGAAGCAAGACAATGGCTTTCTTGCCCCTTTATGGGAATGGTGGGCTTCTTCAGCAAGGTGGAAGTGCCCAGGCAGCTGCCACCACAAGATGTTTCTGTGGCTCTTGGGCATCATAAGGATGCTGCAGCTTCCAGTTTGATTCTTAGCATCTTAGCCTCACAAGGACCATCCATTCCTCTTTAGAGGCGGATTTCTCATTTCCAGCACAGAGCAGCCAAACTGAAGAGGAGCATCTCTGTTTGCCTAGTTTCTGCCTAGAAGATGAAGCGCAGACACCACAGATCAATGGGGCCAGGGGCGGCAATAGTTGAGAGAGGGTGGGCTTCATGTTAACATAGTTTTGAGACCTCCAATTCTGGGCAGGGGAAATATAGTAACTGCTCAGTTGCTTTATCTCACAACTTCCCAAATTCCCTGTGGTTCAAGTGATAGCTCTATTTCTGTGACCATTAAAAGGCACAGGGTTCACACAATCCACATGGGACTCACATTAGTACCCAATGTCAAGCTTATTCAACAGACACAGTACAGATCCCTAAGTGCAACTTTCTTAGAAAGAGCCCGAGGCTGCTGAAAGTATCTTTCCAAGGGAATCCATAAATGGATTAAGAAAAAGAAGGAAAAAACCTCGCTGCCATTGAGTTGAATCTGACTCATGGCAGCCCCATGTGCTACAGAGCAGAACTGCTGCACAGTGTTTCCTGGGTTGTAATCTTTATGAAAGCAGACTTCCAGATCTTTCTTCCATGGTACCTCTGGAAGGGTCTGGACTGCTAACCTTGAAGTCAAGTGCAAAATGCTTACAACACTCAAATATTATCTTCCTGGGCAATAACAAGGTACAAGTTTTTGGGTAAACGAGGTTCTTTCTCAGGATCCTGTAATCACCTTTTCTCGCCTTACTGAAGTTAGTAAAGATGTGGCTCTTTGGATAAATGATTAAAGCAAAGAACTCCAAACATGCTCACAAAGAATTGAAACACTCATATAAATATCTAATTCTATCTGTTGACAAGCGATCATTAAATTCAGATAGCAAAAAAAGAATTTTTAGACAGTAGGACTATTAAAAAGTAAACCACATTTCATGCTGTTTTTTAAGTCCAAAATTTGAGAATCATAATATTTGTAAGTATCAGATTTTTGCTGATGCAATATTGCAAGAGCTTCTATTTATGTGTTTGAGATACAAAACAGAGCCTTTTCCATTGATCAAAAAGGTTTACATACAGAATAAGACTTTGCTTGAATTTCTGCAGTGGCCTTGATTGTCGAACAATATCTTTGAAATCCTTTCGTTTATTTCATTGGAAAATGACAATGTCAACCTCTGACTAAGGTGAACACAGAAAATAATTCAATGTAGTCTTACGTTTTCATGAGCTATCACTAAGCAGCTTGAACCAACCATTTTCAGTAAACATCGACCCTCTTTGGGTTCACATTGTGTAATTCTTTCTAGAGTTTCACATTTTCCTAACAGTGAAAAAGAGTAGTTTCTGCCTTGGAGATGTACAGGTAAGACACACCCTCTAAGAAAATTACAACATACACTCATAAAGATATTTTAGCAGAAACACACAAGATGCCAGACAGACACAGTAGCTAAGATAAATACTGTATAAACAAACCAAAAATAAGAGCACCTAAGGTAGAGGCAAGTCCTTAATCAACAACTTGATTACAAACAAGAGATTCAGGAGGTTGCCTACATTTGGTTTGTAAGCAAATTGTGTCCATAGCATTGTGAAATGATCCTCTGAGTCTCTTAGCAAGTTTGACTGGGCCCAAGGACACACTGTGATGAGCACAGCATCTTATGGTCCCAAACCAGAAAGAACTGGAAGTAGTTTTTGTTCAGAACGACACCATTTCCTCTCTGACCCCATCCCAAAATACTTACGAAGCAGGTGCCATTCATCTTGCTGTATTGTTTTGGTCAAATTGAAAGGAATGTTTCGTAAGCGGATTGGCTGAGAAAAGTGGTACTTGATGGCTGTGCATCGCTGTGCAATCCCTTGAAGAGAATAAGAGATGCAGTTTAGTAGCCTGTTCATTTGTAGTAGAATTCTGGAGTTCTGATGTGGTGCTGTAGGATAAGCACTGGGCTACTAACCACAAGGTTGGAGGTTCGAAGCTACTAGCTTTGTAAACCCTCTATGAGTCAGAAATGACTTGATGGCACTTAACAATAACAAGACAGAATAATGTACTCGAACCTGGGTTGAATGAGGTAGGGGAAGGAAGTCAAGGGATGTAATCTCTTCAGTGCCTTTATTAATAGAGACAAGCCAGTGTAATAAAAACCTAAAGTACCAAACAGCTTTTAAAATCATGTTTCATTTCTGAATGCATTAAATTTTATAAGGATCTATATTCCCCTAATGGTTTTTCAATACTGAGCACGTATTAACTAAACACAAAACTCATCAAAGACAAATGTCCTAAAAGTATACTATTGGTTGGAAGGCATCAGCTTCAATTTTAAATAAACACAGACAATTGCACTGACATTTGACCCAATCTCCAGCTCTCACATGAGTTGTATCCAAAAGTTCATCAGCAACACCAGAGAAGATATTTTTCATAAAGACAATTTTCTACATAGTGGCTTAGGTTGTAATTAGCTCTCTAGACCACCCACAAAAGCCTATTTAACCCTTGTGGTGGTGAATAGCTGACACTGAGTTAACCTTTGACTTGGGGCAGCCCTGTGCACAACAGAATAAAATGCTGCCCATTTCGTGATCCATAATGTTATGATGCAGAAGGTTTTCAATAGCTGGTTTCTACAATTATATTTCCAGACATTTCAGCATCATAGAAACACACAAGCCTCAACTGACAGATGAATATCGGTTGCACATGAAGTGAAATGGCTGGAAATGGGACCCAGGTGTCCTGCATGGAAAATGAGAATTCTGGTCTATGAATCACTAATGTCCTCTATTTAACCCTGGCTGGCTGGCTGGCTGGCTGTGTGCTGGCAGTCGGTTCCGACTCATAGCGACCCCGTATAGGGTTTCTGAGGCTGTAAGTCTTTATGGGAGCAGAAAGCCCCATCTTTCTCTAGTGAAGCAACAGTTAGCAGCCTAACTCATAATCCAAGAAGCTACCAAGGCTCCTTTATTTAACCCTACAACAGCTAATTTCCATAATACTAATTGTGCTGGCCTGAATTCTGTATCTTGAGAAAAAGAGTAATATTGAAAAAGGAAGGAAGGAAAATAGACCGCTCCAATTCTGGTCCCACGGTCAGCCCAGAAACAATATTTTCAAATAGGCAAGTATGCTCACTGGTACTACCTTCCTCCAAGGCTCTTATTGCAGCAATTCACACAGACCTAGTCTCTCAAAGCCCTCTGAATCTCATGAAATGTACCTACTCCCTCTTCAAATAATAAAAGGGAACACAAAACAAACAAGCAAAATCCCTTCCTCCTCTCATTGCAAATCATCCTGACCAATTGTTAGGAAAATGCAATCTGATTAAAATAAAATAAAAAGGTGTGAGTGAATATTAGTCCTATAATACTAGCATGTATTTCTTTAAAATCTAAATAGAAAATCAAAACAAGTAAATTGGTGGAACATGAGTATTTTATTAAAGAACTAAACAAAAATAAATGAGATGTTGAAAGTGGGAGATGGCTATTTGAGCAACATTTGCATCATAATCATATGAGCTCCTCTTGTGAATGCGTCTATGGAATCACCTTCTCTAAAGAGTCTCCCTGAGCACACATCGTATTAGAGTTCATAAGAATCACTGGGGTGCTTGTTTAATATGTCAATTCTAGGACCCCACCCTAGACATTCTAAATCAATATGTCTGGGTGCAGCCTAGAAACCTAAATTTTAACAAACATCCCAACTAATTTGGATCCAGATAATTTGGATCCTTGAATCTTACTTTGAGAAAAAAATTACACCTCTAATTTTTGGAAACTCCTTTTTCTTCTGAAACCAGAGCTTCTCTAAAAGCTCAAAGTTCTTTTGTATTTCTCTTTCTTTTATCAGCCTGAGCTCATGGCAGTGGTTGTGGGGTCTAAGGCACGGGGGGGGGGGGGGGGGGGGGGGGGGGGGGGGGGGGGGGAGCTGTCAAGACAGTGACAGCAGTAATAGTTTCGATGTTTGTTGATGTTATTGTTAAGTGCCGTCGAGTCGGTTCTGACCCAAAGCGACCCTGTATAGGGTTTCCGAGGAGCAACTGGTGAGCTTGTTTACAAGCTGGTGAACCGCCAACCTTGTGGTTCAAACCAATTTTGCAGTCCTGCGCATTAACCCACAGCACCACACCAGTTTGCATACAGATTCAGTCTTTGTGAGCCAAGAAATGACTGGGCTTTAAAAGAGCAAACAAGTGTAAAACAATAACAGATTAAGATGACAATTGTATTAATTGCTTACATTTGTATTTTTAAAAATATTCCATTTTATACTCATCCATGGCTAACACTGATACTTTGTGCAAACAGGAAGTAATCTACCCCAGCACACACACACACACACACCTCCTCAGCAAAGGCTGGGAGGCTTATGAAAATCTTAAGGAAATCTCTATCTCTTGGTGCGGCACTGTACTGCAAAGTCGGTTTGAATCAAAAGGTCAGCAGTTCAAACTCACCAGCAGTTCCTCAAGGACTCTATACAGGGTGATTATGAGTTGGAACGGACTAGACAGCACTTAGCAACAACAAAACTAACTATAAAGTCTATATTCTTTGTCATGTGTGGCTATTGATGTCTGTGTTTAATCAGATTGTTGTTATTGTCATTGAGTTGGTTCTGACTCATACTGACCCCTGTATAGGATTCCCGAGGAGCAGCTGGTGGGTTTGAACTGCTAAGCTTGCAGTTAGCAGTCCAATGTTTATCCTACAGCATTATAGTTAGTTTGTTGGTGTTAAGTGCCGTCCAGTCAGTTACAGCTCATATTGACCCTGTATAGGATTTCCAAGGAGCAATTGGTGAGTTTGAACCACCAACCTTACCATTTAAATTAACTTTGAGGTCCAGTGCCTATCCTCCAGCACCACGCCATGACTCCCAAGGAGACATAAATCCAAACATATTATAGTCAAACTGATGAACATCAAAAGCAGAGAGGAAATATTTAAAGTAGCAAAAGAGAAGTGACATCACATTCAAAGGATCCACCCATAAGATTAACAGCTGATTTCTCATCCGAAAGATAAGAAACCAAAAGAAAGTGGAATGCCATAATCAAATATGCCACGGAGAGAAAAAAACATTTGCTAAGCAGCGAAGAAGCTCTGGTAGCGTTGTGGTTACGAATCGGGCTGCGAACTGTCAGCAGTTCGAAACTACCAGCTGCTCCGTGGGAGAAAGATGACGCTTTCTGCTCCCGAAAAGATTTACAGCCTCGGAAACCCTGTTCAGGGTCGCTATGGGTTGGAACCGACTCAATGGCACTTAACAACAACAACAACAAAGCAGCGAAGTTACAGTATCTTGAATCCACATGACATAAAGAGTACCTTTGAACTGCAAGGTTGGTGGTTCAAGCTCACCAACTGCTCCTTGGAAACCCTATACAGGGTCGCTATGGGTTGGAACCGACTCAATGGCACTTAACAACAACAACAATATTGGTAAACATAAATGACAGTGAAAATATATTTCTGTTCTTAACTTTTCTCTCCTTGAAGACAGCTGCATATAGCAATAATTATAAATCTGGGCTGATTGGCATACAGTGTATAAGGATGTAATGTGTATGATATTAATGACACAATAGCAAGAACAGGACAGGAAACAGAGATACAAAGGAACATAGATATTACTGAAATTAAGTTAGGCTAAGCCAAACTAGAATGTTATAAATGAATACCTTACTTGCAGTTAACCCAGGAAAACCATTAGAAAATAACTAAAAATAATAGTCATTGAAATTAAAAAAGGAATTAAAATAATACACTAGAAAACATCTACGTGACACCAAAAAGGATAACAATGGAGATCTAGGGGAACAAAAAAGACCTAAATCATTGTAATGGATTGAATTGTGTTGTGTCCCTCAACCCCCAAATGTGTATCCACTTGACTGAGCCATGATTAGCCCTGGTGTGACCTGATATGATCTGCCAATCACTTCTATGGAGATTACCATGGGATGCAACACCCTTACATAGGTCGCAGTCCTGATCTGATGTAAAGAGAGATTTTTTAGAGTGTAGCCTGCACAACCTTTTGTTTCACGAGAGAAAAGTAAGCAGAAGTAAGGACCTTAGTACCACCAAGAAAGAAGAGTCAGAAGTGAATGGAGTATGTCTTTTGGACGTGAGGACCTCCTAGACCGAGGAGAAGTTTGAGACCAAGATATATGAAGATTTACAAGGAATGGTAGACCCACAGACGTTGAAAAGGGAAAAGAACCCAACACAGAGAGAAAGCTTCTTCTAGAGTTGGCATCCTGAATCCAGATTCAAACCTTTTAAACTAAAGAAAAAACTCAAGCCTCAATTTGCAGTAGAATTGAAGGATTCCATGGGCAAAATACTGAATAATGCAGAAAACATCAAATGGCGATAGAAGGTATACACAGGGTTACTATACCCAAAAGAAATGGTCAATGTTCAACCATTTCAAGAGGCAGCATATGATCAAGAACCAGTGGCACAGAATCAAAGAAAAAGTCCAAGGTACACTGAAGGCATTGACAAAGAACAAGCCTCTGAGAATTGATGGAATGCATATATTTCAACCAACTGATGCAGCACTGGAAGAACTCACTCATCTAT
>NW_006408542.1:8088963-8090639 GCF_000296735.1 Chrysochloris asiatica | reverse complement strand
CCGCAACAAGATGGATTGACAGAGTGGCTTGACATCAACAAAGGGCTCAAGCATACCAACAGTTGAATCAGCTGGCACAGTACAAGGCAGTATTTCGTTCTGTAAACATAGGGTCGCTGTGTGTCAGAACCAACTCAACAGCACCTAACAACAACAAACCAAGAGAGAATAAATTTGTTTGTGAAAACCATCCACTTGTATTTCAGTTATAACAGAACTAAATAACTAAACCAGGCATATAGAAAATAAATATCATAACGATAGGCATAAAGTCTTCCACATCAGCTATTACATTCATTATAAATAAAGTAAATAATCCAATCAAAAGGTAGAGATTGGCAGAATGGATTTTTAAAAGCATGATCCAACAATATGCTATCTAGAAGCAACATACATTGTATTCAAAGACCAATAGGTTAAAAGTAAAAGGATTAAAGGATATATACCATGCCAGAAACAATTAAAGGAGGTTTAGTATAGGTGTGGAGTCTGGTGTGACACTTCAAGATAATGCACTGAACCACAAAGTCTGTTTGAACTGAAAGATTAGCAGTTCATACTTACCAGCCGCTCCTCGGAAATCTCATGCAGGGTCACTATGAGTCGGAATGGACTCAATGGCACTTAACAACAAGAAGAGTGAGTACAGCATGTTGTAGAACAGGCACTAGATTATTAACCACAGGGTCTCAGGAATTCAAATCCACCAACAGCTCCTTGGAAACCCTATGCAGGGTCACTAAGAGTCAGAACCGACTCGACAATACTTAACAAAAAGAACAGCAGAATGGGTATTTTAATATCAGAAAAAAATAAGATAAAATTGTTAAAAGAGACAGTGAAAGCCATTTTATAATAATGGGGGAGTCAAAACCCCAAACAAGACAGAACAACTATAAACCTAACACAGAACCCCAAAATACCTAATCCAAACTAACAGAACCAAAATGAGAAATAGACAACGCAACAACAGTAGATAGACTGTTCTCACTTTCATTATTGGTAGAAAAATGAAACAGAAAGTCATCAAGTAAACAGAAGACTTGAAAAAAGGAGACCGGAAACACACAAACCAACAAGAACAGACTCATGTCAGCACTCTATCCAACAACAGCACAATACACATTCTTACCAGATGTATTTTGAACATTCTCCAGCATAAACCATATGTTAGGTCCTAAAACAAATCTTAATCTAAAAGAAGTAAAATCATACAAAGTATGTTCACTGAAAGTATAGAATGAAATTTGAAATCAAAACAACATCCAGCAAGATGGTGGACTGGACAGGTACACTACACAGATTCTCTACAACAAAGATATGAGAGGTCACAGAAAATTAACACAGAAGAAAATTCTAGCACCCTGCATTTCAGAAGAAAGGTTAGAGAGGTGGATAGAATGCTTGCTGGGAGGAAAAAAGATGGAGACAGCCTAAATGCACATCAACAAAAGATGGTTAAACAAACTTTGGTACATACACACAATGGAAACTACAAAACATTGAAGAATCAGTATGAATTTGTGAAACACCTCACAACATGGTTGAACCTGAAGGACATTCTGCTGAGTGAAATTAGTTAATCACAAAAGGACAAACATTGTATGTGACCCAAGGTTGTAAAAAGTTAACAAAAGAGTTTCTTGATAAAATAAATAATCTATGATGGTTGGGGG
>NW_006408542.1:8086305-8087272 GCF_000296735.1 Chrysochloris asiatica | reverse complement strand
GGTGTAAATCTATGTTGGTATAGATACATCTATTACCAGGAAAGTGGGGTGCTGCTCTAACAGAAAGTGTGGAAGTGGTTTTGGAATTGGATGGTGAAGACAAGAAGCTGCCTAATAATAGTAAAAGCCTAAGTTAACTACAAAATCTATGGGTTTTGGTGCAATTACGGATGTCAAAGGAAATTCTGGTGAGGGCTCACAGAAGGAAGCGAGAGTGGTAACACTGGAGACGGAAGAGACAGTGAGAAGCAGAGACAGACAAACTGCAGCAGCAGAGCCAGGAAAATGGCATGGGAGTTCATCCATGGAGTGAGGGAGTTAACTGCCTTTATGCAGGAGGCTTCCTGGTGAACTGGGGTGCCTCTGAGCTCTTGTCCAATAAGTTAAACTGACCCATGAAGCTAGAGAGCTGAGTGCCTGCAGGCCAACACTTACCTGTGGATTGAGGTAGAGTGACCTGTCAGTAGAGCTACAGAGTTTTGTAATAATTGCTCAAACTGTACCAACAGGCAGTGTGGTTCAAACAGAACAAGGGGCTACTGAATGGTTGAAAATCAGGAAAGATAAATGCCAGGGTTGTATCCTTTCGCCATACCTATTCAATCTGAATGCTGAGCAAATAATCTGATAAAATGGATTGTAGGAAGAAGAATGTGTCGGGTTGGAGGAAGACTCATTAACAACTTGCAATATGCAGATGACATGACCTTGCTGGAAGGGATTAGAACCTGAAATACTTACTGATGAGATCAAAGACTACAGCCTTGAGTATGGATTGTGGATCAATGTAAAGAAAACAAAAATCCTCACCAGTGAGCTAATAAATAACATCATGAAAAAGTGAGAAAAGAGTGGAGTTGTTAAAGACATTTGTCTTGGATCTGCAATCAACATTGATCAAAGCAGCGGTCAAGAAATCAAATGATGTATTGCATTAGGCAAATCTACTCTTTATGGTGGTTTAAAA
>NW_006408542.1:8083791-8084376 GCF_000296735.1 Chrysochloris asiatica | reverse complement strand
AAAAAAAAAAAAACCAGACTCAAGAAGAAATAGAAAATTTTGTAGGACCCACAACAACTAATGAGATTGAGTTAAAAATTAATAATTTAATTTCTTACAACAAAAAGACAGAAACCAGATGTCTTCACTAGTAAATTCTACCAAATGATTAAAGAACTAACAATTACTTATAAACATCAATAAATACAAGAGGAGGGAGCAATTCCTAACTAACTCTATGAGACCAATATTAACTTAATAACAGAACTAGACAAAGGCATCACAAGAAAACAAAACTGTGGACCACTCTTACTTATGAATATAGATACTAAAATCTTCAACAAATATGATAAACCATGACCAAGTGGGATTTATCCAAAGACTAGTTCAACATATGAAAATCAATCAAGTAATATACGATAACAATGGAATAAAGCATACAAATGATACGATTATCTCATGAATACAGAAAAATTCTTTGACTAAATCTGTTTTAAAAAATCGAAATTTGAAGAGACAGTATAGACATAAAACCAAACGGCCATCACTCGTCTGTCTGTCGTGCTGTGGTGGTTTGAGTTGCTGTGATTCTGAGGGCTATGCCAC
>NW_006408542.1:8040460-8080241 GCF_000296735.1 Chrysochloris asiatica | reverse complement strand
GCTCTAGAACAAATAGGGTAAGGTTTCCCAGTAAAATTCTTGCTACCCTCAAAGAATAAGTAAGTGCATAATCGTGATTTAAAATAATAATTCCTCAGGACAACTTTCCTGGCCTTCTTCTCACCAGAGTTCCATTTTCTTAAAATTTCTTCATAATAAGCCCTAGTGATCATCCTGTGTCCTTTGAGGAAATCTATCAGTATAACCCCTTTAGGGTCCTAGAAAATGGTTGACATAATCTTCTGAGCTGATCTCTCTGCTTGGAATTCAACTTATCCAGAAGATCCCCTCAGAAGACACTTTTTATTGGACTTTGTTTTGAAGGCACCCTAATGATTCTAAGACAAGTGAAATAAGACTGAACTGGTCTGCAGTGATCCACTGAATGCTGAGACATGTTTAAACACATTTTGTTTGGCATAAACTTGTGCATGTAGGAGCTGGAACCCTAATAGCAAGACTTTTTGACTTATCCTCATATGACCCAAGCTTTAACAGATATTCTGTTACCCCAACTTTATACATTTATAGAAATCCTTAATGTTTTAAAAATGCAGCTTAAGTCTGTGTGTGGTTCAACTGTAGATACTAAATGCACTATGAATTGAAGGTAAAAATAGGTTAGTACCAATACATGCTCTTCTGGAAACAACTGATACCTAGTAAAGAGATCTCTCTGTATATTATCCATACCCTTCGATACATGTTATTTGGAGACTCGATTTGCTACCAAGCTAATTCAATGGTTGCATCCCACCTGCATCTCCCTGAAGCTGATTAATGCTAGGGATAGAGGCTGCTCTGGGCAAAGATTGTTCTCCCAGATTCAGAGGAGCTGTGCTATGAACAATGTCAGCAAAAAGGAAATATATGGTTTCTTGAAAATCACTGCAAGTATCTTTAGGGCCCTTCTTTCTCTTCTATTCCTTACTGGGAACAGGCATGATCTCATTCGGCAGGGAGAGTGACAGGAAGGAGGTGGGCAGCTGGCCTGGCCCAGTGCTCTCCTGCCTCCCCAGGGGCATTCAGTGTGTGCCAGGAATGAGGTAAGCTGTGCACATGTCTCTAAATTACCTTTGCTTTCCCACTGGGCTTCCAAGCTAAATTTAAACTGCCAAGAACTCTGATGTGAGGAGAGAATGAAGTGGGGAGAGTAAAAGAGATTTGGACTGGACAGTAGCAAGCAGTCCTCAAAGAATCCAGAGATAAGGGGTCTGGTAGTGAGCCCAGAACACTTCAGGTGAGTTTGCAAGAAAATGTTGTACAGGCCTGGAGCTCCACTCTGTTGGAAGATGATTAGAGACTTCAGGCAGAATTAGAAGAGAAAGTAGGAGTGAGAGACGGATCAGCCACAGTGTCAGAGCCCTGCCATTAGCTGTTTTATTTCCTTGTTCTTAAACTTGTGTTCCACTACCATAGCAGAAAGTCAAATAGAGCTGAAGAGGAAAGCTTATTATTAAGGTCTGGCTTCCTACAGCACACACAAATCATAGTTAACAAAAATCATACAGGAAAAGACCTGCAGTTACTCCATGGCTTGCCAAAGACAAATGAGGTCTTTTTTTTTTTAATGTTTTATTGTGAATTATGTGATAGTTTACATGGGAGAACATTAATTTTACGTTCATCCTATCGTATATCTTTTCATTGCTATGGTTACAATCCCCTCCATGAATCATTAACCAACCAAAGGGTATACACTACAAGCCTGTCCCCCAGTTGTCAGCACACAGCCCCTCTCCCTGTCTGTGTCTAAAGTCCCCAACTGCTCCATCTCTCCATGTCATCGTCTCTGCCTCCATCTCAGGCATCACTGCTTCTCTGGGTAGGGTCCCGCTCTCCGCTCTTCTCCCTTGATGGTCCCAGGGACCTACGCTCCTAGGCTGAAAAGTTAATCACACCCCTCCTTGCTACAAAACATCTACCTTTACATTTCCAACCCTCACAAGCAGTCCTGATAACAATTATTCACTATTGTATCACAAGAGACCCATCCACATTTCATTTCATCAACCCCACCTAGACAGATTGTATACTACTCAGTGGAGATTCTACCTTCTTTCATACCCTCTGGATCTAGGTTCCCTCTTGAAAGCTTGTAAGCCAGTCACATCTTGCCTTTGTAGCCCCCCATTTTGGGTAGCCAATGTCCAAGTTGCCCATCCCTGTCTACTCTGTGAATGGAGGGTGTGGGAATGATCCTTTGAGCTACTTCATCCATAAGTGTAGGTCAAGTTCATCAAATTGTATCAGATTACTCTTTTTTTCCTCTTCTTTCTTCTTCTGGTTGAGCTCTGAGCATCCAGTCATTGAAGCCAGGTCAAGTGGGTATTATCTGCAAGTGTGGGTGTTCTTGTGCATATGCCCTCTCTTCTTATCAGCTGGACATTTCACTCAAATTAAGTCTTTTTGATGAAAAGGCAAGTATGTATATATGATGGTAACGGCAGAAGTTCCATACAATGTTATGTTGAGGAGCGATACTGGGAAAATCCACAAGGAGGCATTAGATTCAAATTTTTTTTTTTCAAAGCCTTGCATGCAAACTTTGAAATTAACCAGTGTTCTGGAAAGGAACACAGAAAGCAGGAGTCCATAGCACCAGATGGCGTCACACAATGGGGGAAAGAAACATGCAGAGGGTTGAAAAGAACAAGTTGTGGTTTATATTTAGTGATTCATTATATCCTTAAAGGGCCAATTAGAGCCACTTTTATGATGTAAAGCACAGAATAAGAAAGATATAGAAAGACACTGTACAGGGGCTACGAAAGGGGCTTATGGTCTGATGAACTTGTGTTTTTCCCAATGATGAAATAGATTAATTGAGCTCCAAGCTGTCATAGAAAACCACCCACACCCTAATACTCAAACCGACTGTCACCAGATTGAGGGACAGAGTTGAACTGGTCCATAGGGTTTCTGAGACTGTAAATCTTTACAGAAGCAAACTGTCTCATCTTTCTCCCATGGAGTGGCTGGTGGGTTCAAACCACCAACCTTTAAGTTAGGAGCCCATTGCTTAACCCATAATGCCACCAGGGTTTCTTCTTGAAAACCATATTTCAGGTTAAATGAGGAAGAAATGTGGCAAGTAACAGATCTATAAATAGTTATTAGTATCAACCAATTAGCAACCCATATGGTGGTGGTGGTAAGCTGTCAAGTCTGTTCCAACTCATAATGACCCTGTATAGGGTTTTTCAAGCTGTAAATCTTTATGGGAGCAGAAAACCTCCTCTACTCTATCTCCTGCTAAACCACTGGTGAAGTTAAACTGCTGACCTTGCGATTAACGGTCCAACACGTAACCCACTACACTACCAGGGCTCCTTATCATCCCATTGTTGTTGTTAAGTACCGTGGAGTCGGTTCAGACTTATAGTGACCCTGCACTGGGTTTCTGAGGCCGTAAATCTTTACGGGAACAGAAATCCTCATCTTTCTCCCACGGAACCACTGGTAGTTTCAAACTGCTAATCTTGAGGTTGGCAGTCTGACTCGTAACCACTACACTACCAGAGCTCCTTTCATCAACTCATAGATGGTGGTTAAATTGCGTTAAAGTGAAAAAGACTTGTTTTAATCTCAGCTGTGTGACTTCTGACAAATGACCTAACATCTCTGAGTCCTGGTGTGGCACTATAGGCTAATGCATCAGACTGCAAAGTTGTTTGAACCACAAGGTCTGTGGTTCAGGCTCACCAACTGCTCCTTGAAAACCCTATACAGGGTCGCTATGGGTCAATTAAATCAACGGCACTTAACAACAACAACTGAGTCTGTATAAAAATGGGAATTGTAGCAGATATTTCATGGGGTTACTATGAGATTGAAGGATTTAGCAAAGGTCATGGCTCGTTGAAAGCATTCAATACATGTTAGCATTCTAATTATGAGTTATCTCTTGACACCTGTCCACATTCACTATAGAGAACTATTACCACTCAAGAAGTATGTACCTACATGGGAGTTAGTGACTAACCCAAGTGTTTAAAGAGGCAAACAGACACATTAAAAACCACCCCAACAATGGAGAGACACCTCAAAGCCAATGGCTTTCACAGTGTCTCTCCATTCTCACTGACTCAGTGCAGATTCCACTACCTGACTCCTGAAGAGTTTGCCACTATTCTCTCCATGTTTCAAATCACTCTGCATAAGCTATGAGTAGATATACTGGCTGTGTAAAGATCTGGCACCTCTCGAATCCCACTCATCCATGTGCAAAATCGGATATGAAAATCTAAACAATTTTCACTATACCTACCCGCCTTACAGTACCAATACCTTAGTGCTATTGTTGTTAGGTGTCATCGGATCAGTTCCCATCTATAGTGACCCTACGTACAACTGAGTAAGACATGGCCCAGTCTTGTGCCATCCTCAGTGATTCCTGTGTGTGAGCCCACTGTTGCAGCCAGTGCCAATCTATCTCATTGAAGGACTTCCTCTTATTTGCTGACCAAACATGATCTCCTCCAGGGACTGGACTCTTCTGATAACATGTCCAAAGCATGTGAGACGAAGTGTCACCATCCTTGCTTTTAAAGAACACTTTGGCTGAACTTCTTCCAACGGAGATCTGTTTATTCTTCTGGTAATCCATGGTATATTCAATGTTCTTCATCAACACCTTAATTCAAAGGCACCAATTCTTCTTTGGGCTTCCTTATTTATTGTCCAGCTTTCCCATACATATGAGGTAAATGAAATACCATGTCTTGAGTCAGACACACCACACACAGTCTTCAAAGTGACAGCTTTATTTTTTTAACACTTTAAAGAGATCTTTTGAAGTAGATTTACCCAATGCAATATGCCATGTGATTTCCTGATGGCTGCTTCCATTGATGTTTATTGTGGATCCAAGTACAATGAAATCCTTGGCAACTTCAATGTTTTCTCTAATGTGATGTTGCTTTAGTGGTTCAGTTGTGAGGATTTTTTGTTTTCTTTAATTTCATTGCTGTAAGTAGGAAACAGTTTTACTTCTCATGATGCAATTGTTGTTGTTGTTGTTATGTGCCGTGGAGTCGGTTCCAACTCATAGTGACCCTGTACAGGGTTTCCAAGGCTATAAATCTATACAGGAGCAGAAAGCCTCATCTTTCTCCCATGGAACAGCTGGTAGTTTCAAACAGCTGTCCCTGAGATTTGCAGCCCAATTCATAACCACTATGATGCAATTATGTATTATTAAATTATATATTTATTGCAAAATAAATATAACGAAAGCAAATCAATGTTATTAAGTGCTAACTAGGTACTATGACTTAGTAGTTTACCTGGTGCTTATGTCGTCTATGTTGTTGTTGCTGTTGTTAGGTGCCATAGAGTCCATACCAACTCATAGCAATGTATGTGCAAAACTGCTCCATAGAATTTCTAGGCTGCAATCTTTGCAGGAGTAGATTCCCATGCCTTTTCTCCACAGAGCCACTGTATGGGTTCAAACCATCCAAGTTTTATAGGCAGCTGGGCACTTAACTGCTATGCCTTCAAGAGTACTCATGTTGTTTATTAAATCACCAAAATGCTGTGCCACTGGGCTTACTTTCATCTTTGACAGAGGAAAAGAAAACCTCTCATGCTCCCTTAGACCAGAAAGACAGGTTTTCACTGCCTGGCTCTGTCATGCCCTATCCAAGATTACACAACTGATTTCTTGACTCAAGCCCAGACACTAGACCCCCCATATTCTGTAACCCTCACCTTATTTATGCACACTTACCTATGAATGTCCCCAAGGAAGACCTCCACCAATCCCAGAAGTGTCCTCTCAAAGTCATGTGCTCATTTCTGTGACCTTCCTATACCTACAACCCTTACCTTCAAACAATCCACAACCAAGCAAACCCTCCAGGCCCTCCATCTTCAAACACAGCAGTCGAGACAGGCTCGTCCCTTCTCCAGCTTTATATTGAAGGTACAGACTGAGCCACACAAGTTGGGTATTGATTACTCAGATTTTGTCATTTCCTAATAGTTCAGAGAAGTTGCTTCCCTGTTAAAGTTCCAAGTCCCCTAAGAGCAGAGGTATATGACTTTTCAGGGATTAAGGGAAACATTTGCTTAGAGTATTATTGATGATGGATTTGTGAACAGTCTTCATTGTTTCCTAACACATTTTAAGAGCAACTTAGAATTCTGTAACTAACCCATGAGTAGAAAAACAAAGGACGCTTTCCACCACCTTTATCCACACGCCCCCCATTTTGAAATGAAAGATCAATCAAGGGATCACAGCGGCAGGGTAGCAGCCATGTTCTTGTCAGAAAGATTTAATTTCAGAGGGAATCACGTGCTAAACAGATTAAAGAAAATGCTTTTCTTATCACTTCCTTGATTGGGTATACACACCCGTCCATTAGATAAATAAAGCAAGTATAGCAAATAGACTGCCCCCTGATTTTAGATCCTCAAATGGCCAAAGCCAACTCAAAAGATAAAGACTTTTAAGAGCCAAATACATCATCTGGTCTCCAGAACTGAGAGGAGTGAAGTGCAAAACTAGCAAGGCCAGCACTATCCATGACAAAATTATAATGATAAACAGGTAAAAATAATGTAAATATTTTTCATTTAGCATGAAATCAGCATTTTGAAGTTATTAACGATATGTTTTGTATCCTTTTTTTCATACTTAGTCTTCCGAATCTGGTGGTTTTCTTCCTGACAATACATCTTCATTTAGACCAGCCTCATTTCAAATACTCAAGAGTTACTTGAATTCTAGATGAATACAGGACTGTGTGGCACTGTAGAATAAGCGCTGGACCTCAAGGTTGGTTTGAACTACAAGGTAGGTGGTTCAAACCTACCTGCAGCTCCTCAGAAATCTTATACAGGGTAACTTTGAGCCGGAACCTACTCGATGGCACTTAACAACAAAACAACAATAATTAAAGTAAAAGTAACTGGTAGTGGTTACGAATCAGGCTGTGAACCTTAAGGTCAGCGGTTCGAAACTACCAGCCGCTCCGTGGGAGAGAGATGAGGCTTTCTACTCCCGTAAAGATTTACACCCTCGGAAACCCTGTACAGGGTCGCTATCGGTCGGAACTGACTCGACGGCACTTAACAACAACAACTGAGAGTAAGACAGCATGATATAAGTAGTACCTCAAAGTGTGAAGGCTATTATTATTTGTTTAAATTCTCTCTCCTGGTCATGGTATATTGCTCTGCTGTTATTGTTTCTTATTACTAATCAACTTCCTAGTTGAAACACTGCCCGATCCTGGGCCAACGTCACTACTGTTGCCACACTTGAGTCCATCGATGCTGCCATATTGCCAATTCATCTCATTGGAGGCCTTCCTCTTTTTCTCTGACCCTCCACCTTACCAAACATGATATCCTTCTCCAGTGACTGAATATGTCCAAAGTATGAGAGATGAAGTTTGGCCATCTTGGCCTCCAAGGAGCACTCTGGCTGCACTTCTTCCAAAACGGATCTGTTGCTTCTTTTGGCAGCCCATGGCACTTTCAATATTCTCCTCTAACACCACAACTTCCTAGTAGTTGTGGGATTGTAGCTTTGTCTACACTATCTTCCCTTTGGAGTAAGACACCCTGGGTTCTAATTCTGCCTTCACCGCTCACTAGCTGGGTGTCCCAACAAACACAAACTTACTTAACTTTTCTGAGCATCAGTTTCCTCAGTTGTAATAGGTGGACAATGACAGTACATCTGTTTCCTTAGGTAATCACATGATACCATTAGGATTAGCTTCATAATAACAGTTATTATTACTATTGCTACTTTTAGGAGCCCCAGCGCTGTGCGATAATGCACTGGATTGAAAGCTCAGTATGAACCACAAGGTCAGGGATTCAAACTCACCAGTCGTTCCTTGGACACCCTATACAGGGTTGCTATGAGTTGGAACTGACTCAACGGCACTTAAAAACAAGAAGTGGCACTGTAAGTGGCACTGGGCCTCAAAGTCAGTTTGAATCACAAGGTAGGTGGTTCAAATCCACCAGCGGCTCCTCAGAAACCCTATACAGGGTCACTATGAGTTGGAAGCCACTTGATGGCAAAATAACAACAAGTGGTGCTGTGGAGTCCTGGTGTGGTGCTGCGGGATAAGCACTACACTGTTAACCAAAAGATTCATGCTTCAAAACCATCAGCTGCTCCTAGGAAATCCTGTAAAGTGTTCCTATGAGTCAGAACCGACTCAGCAGCACTTCACAACAGCAGTGGTACTGTGGGCTAAGTATTGGGCTGCTAACCCCAAAGTCTGTGGTTCAAACTTAACAGCACTTCCACAAGAAAAAGATGAAGCTGTCTGCTCTTGTGAAGAATTACAGTTTCAGACACCCTAAGGAGTTCTGCTTTGCCCTATAGGGTGGCTATGTGTTGGAATCAACTTAATGGCAGTGAGCGGACTTGCTACTTTATTTACCAGTACAGAAGACTACTGGATCTTTCCTCTAAGGAAAGACTCAGATGATATTCTCAAACTGAAAAGCACATGATCCCTAGAAGACAAAGAGGGAGGGTGCAATGAAAAATCAGATTGATTTAACCACTTCACAGAGGTAATAAACAGCATCCCAGGAAACACAGCAAAAGCTGGAAAAAAAAACAAAAAACCAAGTGGAAGTGGAGCAAATCAGAAATAACACTATTCAGTCAGGCATGATCCTGTTCTACAAAGTGGAAATTGGCATTGGTTTTGGGTGGCGCATGACGATTGGCTTGCCTTAATTGTAAATCTCCTTTCATGGAGTCATTATGTTGCTTTCACAGTATAAAGTAATCACATATTTTTAAAAGTTAAAACGACCGAGTCTCCGTTTTTTCAGAACCATCCTGGCATTCAGTTACTGACTTTCCCAGTGTGATGATTTGAAGCTAAGGAGAGAGTGTGGGTTTGGGTGGCTTATCAAGTATCTCAACACCTTGTCCGCCCAGCTTTCCTGTCTCTTTCCTCACTAGCAAGAGACACAATGTGGAGACAGTTTCTATTTTTCTTTATCCATCACAGAATTGCCAGTGTAGGAGAAGGAGATGCGGTTATGACACTGGAAAGATAGTAAACATAGGCAAAAACTAGCCACCCCATACTTTGTTCCCATACTGTCTTATGTGAAGCCAAATCCATCTAGCAACTCAGTGGATGCTCAACCACAACACACTGGTGTTTTTGTTTTCACAGAACATCAAGCTAAAGGACAGGCTTGCTTGTTGCTAATTACTCTTGCTCCAGTCACAATATGCTGACCTCAGAGAGATCAATTCAATCAGAACACAAGCTGTCTTAATAGTACATACGACTACAGCGGTTGCTAATAACACCCTGAAGTTGAAATCTCCAGGATTCCAGAAGGCATCGAAGAGTCAGTGTGAGAAGAAAACCTAAACTTTCTTCCCTCTCCGAAAGGACTTTTGCAATTAGTGTGAACATCAATGACTATATATTTTTTTTAATGGGAAGATTAATCTTGTGCTCCAAAATATTGGGATAGACTTGGGAATATATTTTTTTCTGTACTTCTGGTGGGTGCTGTAGGATCAGCCTTGGACTTTGAACCACAAGGTCAGCAGTTCAAACCCACCAGCTGCTCCTTGGAAACCCTATGCAGGGTCACTATGAGTCGGAACCGACTCAAAGGCACTTAACAACAACAATATGCTTTGTTCTGCATTTAATATGTGTGTATAAGAAGCAGGATGTAAGAGTATTAAACTAGAATTTTGGCTTCAGAACCAGCTTATATGACTTAAAGCAATAAATTCTACCACTCAGAGCCTGGGAATCCTGGTGTGGCACTGTGGGTTAATGCACCAGACTGCAAAGCCATCAGAATCGTAAGGTCAGTGGTTCAAGCTCACCATCAGATCCTCAGAAACCCTATACAGGGTCGCTATGGGTCAGAACCGACTTGACGGCACTTAACAACAACAGCAACAACTCTGAGCCTGTATTTCCTCATTTGTAAAATCTGAAGAACAGATCTGATACACTAAAGACCGAAGACCAGAAGAGTTGTGGGATGACATTAAGAGCATCATACAGGAAGAAAGCAAAAAGTCATTAGGAAGACAGGAAAAGATCAAAATGGATATCAGAAGAGAGACACTGAAACTTGCTCTCCAGCATAGAGATGCCAAAGCAAATGGAAGAAATAAGGAGGTACAAGAGCTGAACAGAAAATTTCAAAGGTCAGCTTGAGAAGACAAAGTCAAATATTACAACGAAATGTGCAAAGATCTAGAGTCAGAAAACCCAAAGGGAAGAACATGCTCAGCATTTCTCAAGCTGGGGGAACTGAAGAAAAAAAATCAAGCCTCGACTTTTATCATTGAAGGATTCTCTGGGTAAATTACTGAATGATACAGAATGCATCATAAAAAGATGGAAGGAATACTCAAAGTCACTGTACCAAAAGGAAATTATTGATGTTCAACTGTTTCAAGATGTAGCATATGATCAAGAGCCAATGATATTGAAGGAAGAAGTTCAAGGTGCATTTAAAGGAATTGGCAAAAAAACAAAGCTCCAGGAATTGATGAAATAAAAATTGAAATCATTCAAGAAAGTTAGGTGGCACTAGAGGCACTCACTCATCTCTGCCAAGAAATGTGGAAGACACGTATCTGGCCAACTGATTGGAAAAGATCCGTATTTGTGCCCATTCCAAAGAGAGGTGACCCAACGGAATGCGGAAATCATAGGACAGTATCTTTGATATCCCCTGTGAATAAAGTTTTACTAAAGGTAATACAGAAACAGCTGCAAGCATACATTGACAAAGAACTTCCAGAGGTTCAAGACAGATTCAGAAGAGGACGTGGAACGAGGGTTATCATTGCTGATGTCTGATGGATCTTAACTGAAAGCAGAGAATATCAGAAAGATGTTTACCTATACTTTATTGACTACACAAAGGCTTTTGATTGTGTATCATGACAAGCTATGGACAACATTGCAAAGTATGAGTATTCCTGAACACTTAATCGTGCTCATTGAGAAATCTGTACATGGACCAAGAGGCAGTTGTTCGAACAAAACATGGGAACACTGAATGGTTTAAAATGAAGAAAGGTGTGCGACAGGGTTGTTTGTATTCTTTCACCATACTTATTCAACCTGTATAGTGAGCTAATAATCCGAGAAGCTGGGTTATATGAAGAAAAACGTGACATGAGGAAGACCCCCAGCAAGATGGGTTGACAAAGTGACAGTATCCATGGGCTCAAGCGTGGCAACAATTGTGAGGTTGGCCCAGGATTGAGCAGTGTTTCGTTCCATTGTGCATAGGGTTGCTATAAGTCGGTACCTACTCATTGGCACCTAACAACAACAAAAATAGGAGGCAATGCAATCTCAGAATAGTCAGGTGGATCTACTGAGAGTATATGTACATATAAGAGTGTCCTAACACAGGGCCTAGCGCATAGTTGTTGGTCCTGTTGTTAAGTGCTGTCGCGTTAGTTCTGACTGATAGCAACCCTGTACAATGTTTCCAAGGGGTGACTCATGGGTTTGAATTGTCAATCTTGTAGTTAGTCATCCAGTGCTTATCCTACAGTGCCACACCGGGATTCCTAGCACATAGTAGATGCTTAATAAACATTGGTTACATTCATGTCCTTCTCTTCTCCTTTATATACCAGCCCAGTAAAATGTGAATCCTGACTTAAGGACCTATAGTGGTGGTGGTGATTACATGCTGTGGAAATTCCAACTCACAGCACCCCTGTATAGGGTTTCCGAAGCTATAAATCTTTATGGGAGCAGAAAGCCTCAAATTTCTCTCACAGAACGACTGGTAGTTTCAAACTGCTGACCTTGAGGTTAGCAGCCCAACACCTCGTAATCACTAAGCTATGAGTTCCTTTAAGGGTTTATGGTGGTGGTGGTGGTGTGCCATTGAGTCGGCATCAACTCATAATGACCCTGTATAGGGTTTCCAAGGAACAGCTGGTGACTTTGATCTGTCAACCCTGCGGTTCAACCTGACACTGTAGTCCAGTGCTTATTCTACAGAGACTTGTAATTTCATCCTCAACTCCAGCATCTGAGGGGAAGTCAGTGGCCACGTATCAATCAATATCTTTTGCCATCAAAAAAGTCATTTATCTTATCATTTATTCTTTCTTTCACTCACTCATTCCTTTGACAAGCATTTGTTTAGCAAATGCCTTTTAGACTGAGGACCTCCTTTCTGAATCCAGGTACGGTGCCACAAAAACGAAAAAACAGCAAAGTGAAGCTGATCAAGAATTCTGAATCAGTGGGAAGAAGGAGGAGGAGAGGAACCCCACCTGCCACAGGACAATGTATAAACACTGGCAACTTTAGCGATCTCCCAAATATTCAGACAAGAGCAACTTACTGGCGAAAGGTTGCCTGTTTAGAATGGGTTGGCAGTGTGCCAGTGCAAATTATCCTTTTGGTCACTTCCAGGTGTCTTGATAGGATCCTTGAAATTGAGCTACAGTTTCAGAAGTTCCTTTCATTTATAAAAATGAACCCTGGATCAAGCTGAATTGACTAATTACTACTCTATATGGAGATTAGGCGAGCAATGTTGGGTACAGTTAATTTTTTGAAAATACAGTCAACAGCAATAGCTCTGCTCAGACTGTGGGGGAAAAAAAAAAAAGAAAACATTTTTGCTACTGTGAACAGTGTTCTCATGTCCCCTTCAGCAGATGGGCTGCTGGATTTATGAGGAGATGTGTCACAGGCACATATTAAGATAAATGGAAATGAGGGTCCCTTTAAAACCAGCCTCCAGTATCTGAAGAGAAGAGTTTAGCCAGCTCAGTAACGATAGGGTTGTATCCTGGGTGTTTATGGATTATTTATATCCATTCCAAAAAATAGTATTTTAGCTAATTGTTCTGATCTTAACCAATGTTTTCAATGTTTCTAAGTGATGATCAAACAAAAGCGACAAGATTGAATTTCACTTCCTTATACTTCTCCAGCCACCCACTGGTGGTTAGATGGCCCAGCTAGTGCCAGAGACCAGGAAGTAAATGGACAATGAAATCTACAAACTGGATGAATTATCAAGCCTTCACTTCAACTAGAGCTGAGGATGGCAGCTACCACCTTCCAGTGGCAAGAACCTAATGGGAGGAAGAAGCTAAATCCCAAAGTCATTTTCGACAGCAAGAGGAAGATGATGGTTAGGGCAGGTCATTGACTATGGCCCCTAGGGTCACTACAAGTTGGAACTGACTAGAAGGCAACTTATTTGCTTTGGTTTTTATCGCTGTTTCCCATGGGTTCTAGTTCCTCTGACAGCTCCACCAGGTGACGCTGACGTAGTGAACTCATATGTTTCAGAGCATAACTGCCCCAACTTGTTTTCATGGCTGTGACCTTTTTAGAAGCAGATCTCCAGGTCTTTTTTCCAAGGAATCACAGGGTGGGTAGGTTTGAACTGCCATCCTTTGGTTAGCAGCCAAGATCTTAACCGTTTGCGCTACCCAGGGACTCTTAACAACTCTATGTACATCTCTAAATAAGTACATGAGTCTGATGCATAAGCACAGATCTGAGACACCAGAATTGCTTTAGTGTAGTTACAGGAACATGCTAATCATGCTTTTATTTATTATCGAGCATGCTCAGTTTTGTTCACAATGTCTTCTCACACATCCCGTAGTTTACATAAGGCAGACATTCTTCCCAGAATACAAATAAAGAGACCACTTAAGTGGCCTGCCTAAGGCCACATAGCTAATAGTGATGACAATTTTCTGAGGGCTTATTATTTCTCCCATAAGGCTTAGAAAGGTTCAATAATCTGCCACAAGTGCCACGGAGTCCTGGTGTGGTGCTGCAGGATAGCACTGGACTGTTTAACTACAAGATCAGTAGTTCAAAGTCCCTATGAGTCAGAACAATAACAACAAAGTCTCGCAGCTAGTAATTAACAGAGTTGAGATTATATCTGGGTCTGCCTCCAAAAACAATTGTTGTTAAATATTTTAACAGATTGGGAGTGTGGTAGTTTCAAGGTCTATGGTTCAAGCCCCTAGTTGCTCGTGGGAGAAAGATGAGGCTTTCTGCTCCTTCAGAAACGCCTCAGAAACCCTATCTAGGGTCTCTATGAGTCAGAAGTGACTCAAAGGTACTTAACAACAACAACAAACTTTGTCAGATCAGAATCACTATGAACACACCTGGTCACACCCAGTTATCCCTTTATAGAGAACAAGGACAGAGCAAGCAGGCATGGACAGACATATGACATTGCTTTTATCACAATATTAAGCTGTGTGTTTCCATTCCCTTTTTTTCTCACTCTGATAAATTTAAGGCTGCCCCCTACCTACACTGAGGCAGAAGCAAAGCCTCCAGGAAACTACTGTCCTTGAGTCCTGCCTGGAAAGATTCCTTTGACTGCTTATAGAGCATGCTTCCTGGTACCTAAAGATGTTATGGTTGGAGCAGAGGGAAAAACAGGACCAAGGCTAGAGGAATGATTGGCAAGAGTGGAAGGGGATAAAGGACCATGAAGGCAAGGTATTTGCCATTTTGTAACCTCAAAGTCCTGGACACACCTGAGTCCCACTGATCATGAATCAGGGGGTGGGGAGGGGGAACATGACGACTTGACAGCTCATATGAGGATGGGAAAGGAAAAACTTACCCCTAAACCAAAGTGGAAATGACATTTCCAAAGGGGAAATCTCTCTCTTTGTGGGGTAAAAGGGGTTCCATGCTCTAAGCTGAATTCCCCATTCTTCCCCTTACCAGAATTCATCCATTTACCTACATAGTTTCAAGAATCCAAATAACCATCAAGTGCTGCAGCCTGGAATATAAATGTATTTCTGGTCCAGTTTCAATGACAACATGAAGGAGAGCTGTAATTCTCTTTCTGTTTACCACCTGTCTTGATCACATCTAGTGTTAACAAGGACAGTCAGACTGCTTCATTGGAGGACAACAGGACTAGCAAATAACCCAGACCTGCTCCTTACTAGTGTCTTACTGTAGCTCATAACACACACACATGCAACATGCACACATATTACGTGCACACATACACACGCCCCCACATTTCAGCGTACGTCTCATTAGAACACACTCACAGTTATAACCAGCTCTAATTTTATGTCAAGCATGGATAACACAGACAAGAGGGGGAAAAGAAAGTGCCAACAGACAGTTGTGCTAAGCATCTCTTCTACAAGTCAATCAGCTATTTGGGGATTCGGCTTTTAAGAACTGGTGAGTAGGCAGCACTTACCAAGATCACAAAAATTAAAGGTGCTGCTCAGCTCCCGTGCTTTGGGTCAGTTCAGCAGTGCTGCCCGTGTTACTCCTGCGTGCAAGGCCATCCACCTGCCCTCCTTGCCCTGTCCTGGCACCAGGCATTGTTCAGGTGGCCTCTGCCTTCAGCCTCCAGTGCTGGCCCAGAGCTGCAGCACATTAGCATTCCTATCACTCCCTGCAACCCAAGGGGAAAACAACTCCAGCTGCCTTGTACTTAAGTATTACCCAGGGCACCCAAAGCCTGAGTCTTTGCATAACTGACAAGGAATATGATGATAAGGAAAGGGACCGATCTAAGCTTCTGAAGGATAACTAGGTAATTAAAAGAAAAACCTAATTTTAGACAATTATGAAGAAAAAAAAAAAATTTTTTTTAAAAAAAGCTCTCAGGCAACATCCTTTATGGATTATTCCCTTTTACCAGAAGACTTGTGTATTTTGCCTCTGTTTGTTTTTCAGAGCCTCGGGTTGGATAACCAAGCTTCCAAGGCATTCCACTGTCTGAATGCCCCTTCCCTGGGGTAACTTAATGCCTTGGGCTGGGTGTGAAATACTTCCACCCCTTCCTGGTGTCCACACAGGTTTCAGAAATACCTGAGTTTTCCAAAGCCTGAACACCTGATAACTTCCTGTTCTGAGCTCAACACAGCTCTCTCGGAAGATGCTGGAGCCCTAGCCCATACCTGCGCCACTTGTATAAGGCAATGTGGAAGAGCTCAGTAAGCACCATTCATTACCAGGAGCACAAATGTGCAGAAATGAGATCAGCCTCTGCAGGGCTCCCTGTTTCTGGCTTTGCTGCCTGGCTGGGTCAAGACCACGCCATGAGCCAGGCAGCTGCCAAGGCTACTCCTGAGAGACACACACAGACATGCAACGCTTTACAAACCCCATAGCTGGAGTTCTTTCATTTCCCAATAGACAGTCTAGATTAGCATGTTCTTCATTCCATCCGCTTCTCCCAGAGGTTAGCTTGGCATTGAATTATGTGACCTTACTGTTAGCTCTCCCTAGGTAATGGTGACAGGTTTACATACTTGGTTGTTAGTCTGAAGTCCAAAGAGGTGCTTGGAGGAAAAGGGCTGCGTGGCAATCTACTTCTGAAAACTCAGCCATTGAAAGCCCGATGGAGCACGGTTCTGCTCTGCCCCACACGGAGCTGCTGTGAGTCAGAGTTGTTTTCATGATAGCTGGTGCCTACTGGTGTGGCACTGTAGGTTAATGCATTGGACTGAATACGCTGGGCTGCAAAATCAGTTTGAACCACAAAGTCGGTGGTTCAAGTTCACCAGTCGCTTCTTGGGTGGCTACAGGTCAGAGTTGACTCGACGGCACTTAGCAACAACAACAACAACAACAACTAGCCCTATGATCTTCAGCAAATGACTGCTCTAGGTCTCAGTTAATACTAAAACATGGAGCTGATACTTCTTGTGGGGTCTTCTGAGGCCTAGAGAGACCAGGTACATGTGATGCATGGGTTCTTTTAATCCACACTGTCCACCTTACCCACTTGTTAAGTGCTGTCAAGTTGATTCCAACCCATAATGACCCTGTATAGGGTTTCCTAGGAGCAGCTGGTGGGCTTGGACTGCCGACCTTGCAGTTCACATGGTTTTGCAGTGTGATGCATTAACCCACAGCGCCACACCAGGACTCCTTTGGTCACATCTAATTTAACTGATTGAACCAAACATGATTTGTTGAGGAGTTTCTCTAATCTCAGACATTGGACATTGGGATTTTCCCCTAATCCAATCCAACCTACATTGCTGCTGTTACATGCTCTCAAGTCAATTTTCAACGCACAGCAATCCCATGTGACAGAGTAGAACTGCCCCAGAGCAGGGGAGTCCTGGTGTTGCACTGTAGGATAAGTACTGGACCACAAGATAGGTTTGAGCCACAAGGTCAGTGGTTGAAACTCACCAGCCGCTCCTCGGAAGCCCTCAGTCACTATAAATCAGAACCGACTCGATGGCACTTAACAAGAACAATCCATATGGAAGCAGATTACCAGGTCTTTCTCCTGCAGAACTGATAAGTAGGTTCAAGCCACCAAACTTTCAGTTAATAACCATTGTGCCATCAGGGCTCCTTAAAAACTGAGCAAAAACGAACACAGTCTTGACGCTCCCGAAGCTTAGAATCTAGTGAAGGGCCTGGACATTATTAAAATAATACAATAAACGGACGTGAAATTACAAAAGGCGAGGTACACAGTGTTCTGACATCATAGGGCAGGGTAGCCAACCTATGGGGGTAAAGGGGTGGCAAGTAGAGACGGTTGCAGTATCAAGGATGAGCAACAAGAGCACGTATAAGCACCTTGAGGTGGGAAGCAGCTCCCTCCAGAAACAAGGAGGCCTTGGACTGGAGTGCAGGGGGAGACGGAGCATCGTGGAAGATGTCACTGGGGAGGAAGGTGGGCGTCAGATCACAGAGAGTCTTTAGGTTGGGCTGAGATTTGGTCTCTCAGTAAACATCAATAGCATCACCAAGATTTTAAACAAGGAAAAGACTTGGTCAGAATCAATTTTGAAGATCAAGAAGTAAAAAAAAACAAAAACAAAAAAACCCTCTGGCTACAATGTAGAGCTGGACTAGAGTGGGCAATGGCAAATTTGTTGTTGTTGTTATGTGCCATCGACTCAGTTCAGACTCATAGTGACCCTGTACAGTGTTTCTAAGAAGTGGCTAGTAAATCAGAACCATCCACCTTGTAGTTCAAACTGACCTTGCGGTCCAGTGCTATAGTCCACGGCACCACAATTTTGTTGTTGTTGTTGTTTTTATTGTGAATTGAGTGAAAGTTTACAGGGCAGATGATGAGTTTTACATTCAATAAATCATGCTTTGTTTCATTACAATGATTATAATCCCCTCCATGTATCATCAGTTAACAGTAATTATCTCTGTTAATTTTAGCTTTTTTTTTTTTTAAATACTCAGGCATATATAACAATTTATACCACCAAAAAAGTCTGCCTCCTGGCCTCCAGTTCTCAGTCCCGCTTTTCCCATGAATCTAAAGTCCTCAGCTGCTTCCTCTCTCCATGTCCCCATCTCTGCCTCCATCTGTGGTGTCGCTGCTTCTCTGGATAAGGTCTCACATTTCCCCAGCACCATAATGTATCCCGCAATTACACAAGTGTCAAGTGACTAAGGTTGCCTATGAGGGGAGGGCATTGAAGGCCTCTTAAAATGAGTTTTAAAACTGAGTCAGCCAGCCAGTTGAAAGGGCATTGGAGCCAGGAATGGCATTCTAGACACGAGAACAGTAATAGCAAAGGTTTGTTGTTGTTGTTATGTGCTGTTGAGTTGTTTCCAACTTGTAGCAAACCTTTATAGAGTTTCCAAGGAGTGACTGGTGAGTTTGAAGCACTGACGCTGTGGTTCAAACCAACCTTTCAGTCCAGTGCTTTATTCCACAGAGCTGAATCAAAAGTTTTTTGTAGGGATCAATAAGAGGTTCGATACTGCAGGAGCATAAATGCGTGAGGTGGACGGTGATGAGAAATACCAAGAGCTAGGAGGGAAGGTTAGCATGGACCAGATGGGAAGACCGTCTTCCCCACAAGGCTCCCGAGAGCTCCTGGATCCAGTGAGTTCTCAGGAGCCACAGGATTTAAGCAGGGGATGATATGACCATGTTTTACTTCAGACAGACAATTCTGTCAATTGGCTAAACAAAAGATATGAGGGCGTATGTGAGTCAGAGAGAGTAGTTAACTAGAAAGCTATGCATCCACACAATAAAATGCTTTGCAGATATTAAAAGTGATTAAAATTGGGTAATTCTTATGGCTAAAGGCTGCGTACAACGCATCATATGATTTCAAATATGTGTTTACTTATGTATTTGCATAAAAATAAACACTGGGTGGGAAAACAAACAAACTTTTAACAGGCTTCTATAACTAAGGTTATAGGGTTATAGACGATGTTTGGGTTTTTTTCCCCTTACAGATTTGCGGCATTTTTTACAGCAAATGTGTACTACTGTTTATAATTAGAAAAACATACAGCGATTTAAGCGACATTAAGCCAGCGTGGAAGGCCCAATCAAACTGATAGCAACAATTTTCATTTTGTTAGCACCTGATATTTAGTGACCTTAAATCTTAAGCCACAAGATAAAAACCAGTCTGGCTGTGTTCATGGAGGGACATGAAAAGCAGGGAATCAAAATGATTCATTTAACATGACACAAAGGGCTGGAGGCAGAAGCAGGTTGGAACAAGGTAGATGTTAGCACTCTTCAGCTAGTTCAATTCTTGCTGCTGAAAAAATTATTTGAACAGAACAGATCATGCACAATCCAATAATTAAGAAGGCCAAAATAATTAGAAACAGCCCAATAGACTGCATGATTATCAGCCCAAATCAATAAAGAAGTAGTCAGTGCAGCATCTTGAGTAAATAAGGGCCGCGGGTTGTACTACTGTAACTACAAGGACAATTAATTCCAGAATCATGAGGTTCGTGTGGGACAGTGTTTTTCTTGAAGCGAGGAGGGGACAGCATTAGACGGGGCACACCTGGTACCCATCCCCATCGAAGCTGATGCAAGCATTACACAATCACAGCATGCTTAACTCCCATGCCAGCAGACAGGTAATACAGTCGGTCTCCCTAATTGCTAATCACCTCTTTTTCCCACACCTCGCCTTTGCCCACAGGAACTACAAAAACACATGCCTAGATGAAGCTGCAACAGCAGATATCAGACATTCCTGACTCCTCCTTGTCCAGGACACACTGTGGAAGTCCACCTCCTGGGCAAGTGGGTACGCTGTGGCCCCCAGTTGAGCACCGGGTCTGACTGATTGCATTTCTTCCTCATGTGCCCTGAAATGCAGCAAAGAAAGTCCCACCAGAGACTTGCCTTTGTGATGTTTATTTTTAATGATTTCTTTTAAAACTTCAGAGAAGCTTAGAGAACCCCAGTGGCATTTTTAATATGGTTTCCATAGCCTGAAATAACATTCTTGGCATTGGTGGACGGATGAGGTGAGACTAAGGGGAGGGAAGATGGAGGAGGTAGGAGGCTTCCCAAAATTGCCAAGCTTGCAGATTAAACAAGTGAAAATTAGTCAGTGTCCAAATTTATGCTGAAATGGATGATACTGTATTTTGCAAGCTAATAGAGTTAGCAGTAACTGTAAATACATAGAAAATGAATGACTAATTTACATTTTCTTAATCTACTGCAACTAGTTTTACGGATCAATAGAATACCAATTAACTAGGCATTCAGCATCCATGGGTTCTACTTCAACCTTTGCTACCACCAGCAGCCCTGTATCTGCTTTATCTTAAGGAGGTGATAATGGGCTGTCTTAGTTGAGAATGGTTGTGCAAGCAAAGGCTGGGAACAGGATGATTGTGTGGGATGTTCTACAAATGAGATCTGGCTGCGCCTGTCAATCATCTGCACACTCTCAGAGACCCTGCAGGTCTGCCCTCTCCATGACCTCTTTATATTTCTGAGCCCTCTGGTGGTGACTTGGGCTCTGTCATCCTTGCCTGACTTCCACCCTCATTTTCTCCTCCAGGAAGAATGGTCACAAACTTTTCATCATCCTGTAAATAGGAAATGCCATGTATCCTGATGCTGTACTTATTATCCAAGGGTCACTTACTGCAACACTGAAGAATGTCCCAAAGGTTCCAGGCAATGACAATAAAGTCCCAACGTCAACACATTTTATTCACAAGAGTACTCCCTAAACCCTCACCTAGAGACTTAAGTGCCTGCCCTGACTTCAGACCTCATTCACCTGATTCATCTATGGCTCCAGTTCTTAGCCCATTAGAAGCAGTGAAGTGGAATATGAGAAGGAAGAAATAATCAACAAAGAAACAAGAAAAAATAAACTCAGAGCAAATGAAAATCCTTGTTTTTAAAGGATTGTAGGCAGTGGTATTTAGCCCTATGGTAGATAGTTCCGTACACGTCCATAGTCCCTATAGGCACCCAAGCCTTACATCATAGTTCTTAATGATCACCGTGAGTCATTAGACCAAAGTTAGATTTAGTGCTCTGTGTTTCAGAAGGCAGGAATGTACGTAATACATTGAACAAATATATCCATCCAGTGAAGATAAAAACAAGTTTTGACATGCAGAAGGGTAGGTATACCTAGCTAGAAAAGTCACCCTTTACTTCTTGATGCGCTAAATAAATCATGGACTTTAACAATTTAAATGAGTCTTAGAAATCATAGAGTCCAACCTCTTATTGTACAAATGAAAAACTGAGGTCCTGGTGTGGTGCTGTGGGTTAATGTGCTGGACTACAAAGTCGGTTTGAACCACAAGGTTGGCATTCAAGGTCACCAGCCGCTCCTCGGAAACCCTGTACAGGTTCGCTATGGGTCGGAACCAACTCAATGGCACTTAACAACAGAGAAGTTTAAATCATTTGTTCAAAGTCTCACAGATAGCAGGCAGAGCCAGGACCAGGTTCCCAGGAATCCCCAATCTTCCCCATGCTACCATATGGACGCATTCTCTGTACAAACAGTGATTGTCAGCCTTTCTAATGTTACTGGCCCTGATCACATATGAATAACCAGGGAGCATGTTTCCTTTTTCTTTTTCTAAAAAACAAGTTTGGGTTATGTGGCAGGAAGTTAAAAGTATAAATTTAAGGTGTCTTTTCTCACTCTATGAATGGCAGACACTTCGTCACATGGTTGGCTACTGTAGGATTAGTTCCATTTCCTAGTTCATCATTTCCCACAGACTTTGTACAACTCTTCCCTAGTATTACTGCTTATAATAGGAAACAAATGAAAAATCCCAACAGAATTAACTCTAAAAACTTTCCAAGAAACACATGTGTCTTAATCAAGTCAAAGTTGAGACCATTATGTGTGGGTTCGCCTCTTCATCCTTGCAGGGAAGCGCCTCCCTCCTTTCCCTTGGCCATCACCATGCAGTGCAGTTACATCAGTCTGTTTCAAACAGGTTTGTTTCCTTTTAGATTTATCTTCTGAGCAAACGATTTCAAATGACTAAAATGCTTGTGATTGGTGCAAAAACAAAGAGTAAAACTGTTCTCCACAGGGTTTTCAATGACTTATTTTTCAAAAGTAAAATTTCAGCCTTTCTTCCAAGGAGCTTCTAGATGGACTGAAATAGCCAAATCCTTCAGTTACCAACTGAGCGCATGAACTATCTATACTACCTCATTATCTTAGACCACATATGACAAACTGTCAGTAAGAACCAGACCGACACTGCTGTGGATGACTACAGGTGACTGGATTGTCTGTCTAATCTCGACTTTGTGAAGGGACTTAAGGTAAGCAGTCCTACCAAGCATCTCGGGTGGAGCAGCAGATCTGTGGCTATATAATCATTGCTGTTGTTGTTGTTAAGTGCTGTCGAGTCAATTCCGACCCATAGCGACCCTCTATAGGGTTTCCAAGGAGCAGCTGGTGAGCTTGAACCACCAACCTTGCAGTTCAAACGACTTTGCAGTCTGACGCATTAGCCCACAGAGCCACACCAGGACTCCATATATAATCATTACCATGTATGATTTGCCATGGCTATATCCTTTCAACTATACAAAGGAGGAAATTTGAGGTCAAGGAAAGTCATATGTTCAAGATTTTTGAATAGGGCTTTCAGTGACGTTAGCTATAAAGCCAATTACAAAATGTGGCAAGATACCTAGAAATATTATTTGAGTGGGTGAAAAAAGAAGACACTGAAATGAATAATCAACCATCATAATAAGAATTAAAGTTACCAAATATAACTTCAAGGTATTTAACAGAGTGGATGATTAAATTCAGAAGGCATATCTCTGAAACTTTTGAACAAAACGAAGCATAATGTAGATGTTTCTTTGACTCCAGGTGGATTTTGAGTGTTAAATATTCTCATGAAGCAAAGTAGGGATAAATTTGGAAGGTTTTTCCCCCTCTTGTAGTAGAAAAGTAGCTGAACTGTATATATATTTTGATGAAAGACAAAAATCACTTTATATATATTTTTTTTTTCTTGAAGTTTTAAATATATATATATATAAATTTTCTTGAAGTTTTAAATATATATATATTTAAAACTTCTTCAAGAAAATTTAAAATGAATAAGACAAAATTTAAATTACATTACCGAATTTCCTAAAGGGCACATCTTTTTCTTTTTCTTGCTATTGATTATAAACACAAACTCCATTTCCTAAAACCAGCTATATTATTATTACCAATTCCCTAGGAAATCATCTACGAAGAAAAAATTATACAGTAGAGTCCTTCAGACAAAATGGCAAATATTTCTCCCACAGAACAGAAATCCTGGAACGATACAGAAAGTCTTGATTTCTCCTTTGAAACCCTCAGGAAATGAAAAAGAAAATTAGTAATAAGAAAGAAGCATATCACATGCAAAAGAGCAAAGGGAAGATATACCGGTGAACAGTCTGAAAACATGAAAAGACCCTCAAACACGGATTGTCCTAATGTTTACCTACGTCTAGAAAGAAGCGACCTGTTTCTATCCTTACACTTTACTAATTAAGCCTTTGTTTTCTAAGCATCCTATAATTGTTGTTGTTGTTATAAAGTGCTATCAAGTCGATTCCGACCCATAGTGACCCTGTAAGGGTTTCCAAGGAGCATCTGGGGAGCCTGAACTGCCAACCTTACAGTTCAAACAGCTTTGCAGTCTGACACATTAACCCACAGCACCACACCAGGACTCCATATAATTACTGCCAGTTTATGCTGCAAGAGACCCCAGCAAGTTACAAGGATCCAGCCTCTACATTTACAAATGAGAAAACCAAGATCCAGATAGGTGAGGTGACTTGCACAAGGTCACACATCTAGTTAATAGTAGAAAAGGCCCCAAACGTCCTTACAACTGTTACCTCAAGAAACTGCAAAATAAATTTGCTAGGAAGGAGAGTACTTCAGAATGCTGGCAAAGCCACTAGTCTCTTGAAGAGCCAGAAGAGCACTCTCACACTCCACGTGGTTGCTTTTCAGCATCCAAGAGCCTTCCTAGACATACATCTGACACTGAAGCAGAATAGTTCAGTTAGAAGTTGATGAAGGGTGGTAACCAAGAGCTATTCAGCAATTCTGCTTCCTGGTCAACGGAAGTATGTAACTGGACTTGCAACTTTGTGAGTGTGCGTGTATTAAGTACATAGATAACAGAACATTTGCTATTTCTACAATGTTCACAAAGGAGTTCTGGAAGCATACATAGGGTTAAGAGTTGGGCTGCTAACTGCAAAGCCAGCAGTTTGAAACTACCAGCTGTTCTGAAAGAGAAACATTAGGCTTTCTGCTCCCATAAAGTTTTACAGTCTCAGAAACCTACATAGGGTCACTATGAGTCAGAACTGAATCCATGGCACACAACAGCCACCATAACCACAACATTCACATGCAGAATTTGGTGACACTGTTTCCGTCACCCTGAACAGAAGTGGAGTGCTCCCTGAGCATGTGTCTTCCTTTCCACCTCCTCCCCTACCACCCACTCCAGAAAGCCACTAAATACTTCGGTCTCTATACATTTGCTCATTCTACATATGTCATATAATTGAAATGGTCTTGCAGCATTTTGTTGAAAAAGGAATACATCATAATGTTATGCACAACCTTTAACCAACCATTGCTGCTGTGCTTTCTTAAATAGCAAACCCTGTGTTGTGCCATGGTGCATTGTCAACTTGCTGCTTGACAAGTAAGTTTATAGGGAATTCGATATGTGTGGGATCATAGTCCCTTAGTACAACTAGATGCAAATTTAGACATGAGGAATGTGTGTAAACGATCCTTTATCTCTTCATTGTTTTTATTTTAAAATGATTGTTAGTCTATCTAAAGCTTCTGTGACTTGTATGATGTTTTAATTCTCACTTTAAACTGCACAGAATAAATTATAATAAAACATAAATAATAAGCCCAAACTACACAAATAAATACATAGAAGCAATTTGAAAAAAAAAACCAGTACCCTGTAATGAGTTCCTATTATTTGAAAAGCATCCTGATAAGCCCTGTGAGAGAACAGACAAAAAAAATAGTTCCTTAAAAGTAGGGACACACTCTGAAGACAGGCAGAAAAACAAGAAGAAAACCTTAACACAACCATTCCGTTAAGGATTAAGGACATTTTATGGGGGGGAGGGGGGATTTGTCCACACAGAAGCCCAGTTTGTTTATCTTATACTGGTTATTTCTTTAAACTTTGAAAATAAAAGCAAACTATTACTACTTTTTTTTATTATTATTATTACTGACAGAATTTTTTTCTTCTTCACAGTTTAGGAGACTAAAGATGGGATTTCATGTAGTTAGTTCTAGGAGAAGGGACTCTCTGTGTTGGCTCTGGGGGAATGTCCTTGTCTCTTTTCAACTTGCATTCCTAGGAACCTTGATAATCTTCTAGCATGGATCTTTCCTTCAATTTTACTTGCTTGCTTAGCTTGGTTTCATATCTCAAAATAGATTGGTATAAGACACACCCAAAATTCATACTGCCCCATTAAGTTTGTGAAGAATTTCATTTTACTTGGATCCATAATCAAAACCCATGAAATGCAGCAGTCAAGAAATCAAACAACATATTGTAAACAATCTCCTTAAAGTGTTTAAAAGCAAAGATGTCACTTTGAGAACTAAGATGAACCTGACCGAAGCCGTGGTATTTTCATTTAAAAAATATGTATGTAATTCGATTTATTTTACCATTGTTGCTGAGAATATGCACAGATAAACATACACCAATTCAACAGTTTCTACATGTACCATTTGATCACACTGAGTACATTCTTTGAACTGTGTAGCCATTCTTACCCTCTCTTTCTGAGTTGTTCTCCCCCATTAACATATACCCACTGCCCACTAAGATCCCCACTAATCTTTCATGTTGCTGTAATCCATTCAATCCCAGTAACTATGCATGAATATGTTGTTAAGTGCCAATAAATCCATTCCAACTCATAGCGACTCCTGATGTGGTACTGTATAGAATCAGCACTGGATTAAGAACCACAGGGTTGGTGGTTCAAACCTACCAGTTGCTTATTGGAAAACCTATACATGGTCGCTATGAGTCGAACCGACTTGACAGCACTTAACAACATCTTTGCGGGAACAGAAAGCTTCAGCTGTCTTGCATACAGTAACTGGTAGGGTCGAACCGTTAACCTTGTTGGTTTGCAGTTCAGTTGCACTCCCCATGTACCAATATTGCTGTTGTTGTTAAGTGCCGTGGAGTCTGTTCTGACTCACAGCGAATCTGTACAGGGTTTCTGAGGAGCGGCTGGTGAGCTTGAACTGCCGACCTTGCAATGCAAACCGACTTTGCGGTCCAGCGCATTATTCCGCAGAGCCACACCAGGACTCCATGTATCAATAGAGACAGTTCTTTAAACAGCATAACAATCTAAGAAGGCATTTTTTACTAAGCTAACCGACTCAATGGTATTTAACAACAACAAACTACTGTTTGGTTTTAAAAAGACTTCAGGGGATATGTTTTGGTTTAAAGTTTAAGGATTATCTGAAGGCAATAGTTGCAGAGATTCATCCAAACTCCATGGTTACAGACAGTCTAGAGTCCATGAACATTTGAAATGCTGTCCTGCATTTTCCCACTTTGATCAGGGAATCTTTAGTAAAAGTAGCCGGACACCATCCAGTTCTTCCGGTCACGTGGCAAAGGAGGGCGTTGCTCATTCCACATCCTTCTCCTGTTCCTGACTCTAATTGTTCCTCGGTTGTTCCAGGTGAGTCTTGCAATGAACGAAGAGGTAGAACAGATTGAGCACTAAACATGCTATTATCCCATTTAACTGGGATGTCCCATGAAACCATGACTCTAAACCTCCAAACCAAATCTCATGGGGTTTTTAGTTGTAGATCAGCAGTTTCCGCAGCTACTGTTGTTGTTGTTGTTATAAATATATCTATCACACAGCTTTTGCCAATTCAAATTTTACAGGTGTACAATTTATTGATAGCAATTATAATAATCAGCTGTGTGACCCTACCCTTAATCAGCATGGTATTTCCATTACTACTTTTTTTAAAATGCCAAGTAATTTATCTTCTTTGAATTAAGTTATTCATGTCCTAGTCTTTCAAACTGAATAATTCTCTCTTCTTGTCTTTGAATTGAAAGAAAAATTCGAGACTAGGTGAGAAGACTGGGGTTAATGACTGTGAAGTGAATCAGTCTAATTCACTTTTCTTACCATTCTATGAAAGGATTGCCACATGCCAGAGACTGAGATGGATGGCATCTGTCCCTGACCTTACAGAGGCGACAGTAGAGAGTAAAATGGACAAATAAACAAACCATAATATAATGTAGAGTACTATCAGGAAAATATAGAGAAAACACTGGGTTTCCAGATAACAGTGTGATAAATTCTGCATAGAATGAGGGTAAAATTAAGGAAGGCTAGGGAGAAAATAACAATGACACTAAGCTTGCAAGGAAGGTAGAGATGGCCCAAGGTGGACAAGAAAGAATGGTGTTTTTGTCAGAGGCAATAGGAGCCACAAGGACAAAAAGATGTAAGGAGGTATGTTTGCTGAGAGAACAGCACATTATCTGATATAGTCTGGTCCTAGATTTCATGAAGAAGTGACTAGTGTATGCATCCAGAAAAGTAATTAAGACCAAACAGTGAAGGGTTTTTTTTAGAGCCGGCTAAAGTTTAGAGCCCTGGTGTGGTGCTGCAGGATAAGCACTGGACTGCAAAGTCAGTTTGAACCACAAAGTCGGTGGTTCAAACTCACCAGCTGCTCCTTGGAAACCCTATACTATGAGTCAGAAGTGACTCTACACCACTTAACAACAAAGTTTACACTAAGTGCCTAGGTGGTACAGTTGCTTAAGTACTGGAATACTAACCTCAAGGTCAGTAGTTCAAATGCAGCAGCCACTCCATGGGAGAACCTTGAGGCTGTCTGTTCCCATATTTACTGTCTCAGAAACCCTATAAGTTTGCTCTGTCCTATAGGTTTTCTGTGAGTCATAATCAACAGCAGTGGGTAAAGTGTGGACTTGCAGCAGTGAAAACCCATCAGATTTTTTTTTTTAAAAACCGTTTTGTCTACTTTAAAGTGTGACGTTCAGTATTCACAATGTTATACATTCACTACCACTATCTGTTTCCAGAACATTTTCACCACCCCAAAAGAAACCTGTGAAGCTGTCACTCCCCTGCTTTCTGTCTCTCTGGATTTGCCTACCCAGGATAGTTCATGTAAATGGAATCAGACTTTCTGTTGCTTTTTGTGACTGGCTTCTTTCACTTAGTGTAAGGATAAGCACTGGACTAAAAGGTCGGTTTGAACCACAAGGTTGGTGGTTCAAACTCAGCAGTTGCTCCTTAGAAACCCTACACAGGGTTGCTATGAGTCAGAACAAACTCAATGGCACTTAACAACAACAAAGATTTATAGTCTCAGAAACCCTTTACAGGTTCACTTTGAATTGTTATCAATTCAGTGGCAGTGGGTTCATTTGGGGCTTGGTAAAGACATGTCCCATGGTGTTTACCTGTGTATCAGTTGATGATCATTTAGATTGCTCCCACCTTGGGGCTGTTGTTAACAGTACTGCTTTGAACAGTTGTGTCCCAGTTTTTGTTTGAACACCTGTTTTGGATTCTTTTGGGTAAGCCTGGTGGAAAAGATTGCTGGGTCACATCGTACTTTTCCTGGCGTGGTGCTGTAGGATAAGCACTGGACTGACTGCTGAAACCCTATACAGGGTCATTATGTGTTGGAGACAACTTGAGGCACTTAACAACAACAACAACATGGTACTTTTATGTTTAACTTACTAAGAAACCCATCCAGGATTTTTCACCCAAGTAAAGACATTAGATTGTATTCTGGAAAGATAATGTACTGAATTTAAATAAAATCCTACAGAAATGGTTCCCCAAAAACAAACACTCTACCAAATAACTTGTGCATTTGCTTTTGCTTGCTCGCTTCCTCGGGCTTTCCTCCCTCTCTTTTTTTCCTGCCTGATGGCTTGTTTGGGGTTTTTGTTTTTGTTTTTCTATTTGAACCTACAAATTGGCATGCAATCTGGCAGGCCAAATATATGCCCACCCACATACCTTGTGGCTCTACACCATCTTTTGAGGTTTCAGTTTTAAAATCCTGCTATCTCAGCCCAACTGCAGCAGTTCAGATTTTCTTGCTTTGTAATTCCTGCTCTGAGGAGATATCAGCCTTTATTACACAGGTCTCTTGGTTTCAAATGAGAGATACAAGAAGAGCATAGCAATTCTGTCAGGAACTGTGAGAGTCAGTGGAGTGGTTTGACTTGAACATTCCTGCAGTGATGACTGGAATTCATCTTGATATGGCCCTTCTTCAGTCCACAGCTCCAAACACAGTTTCCTTAGGTGCCCTTCTTTGTAATTTACAAAGCCAAAGACGAGTCACAGAAATCTCAAGGATTAGCTAATACCATCATGTTGTTGTTGTTATTGTTGTTAAGTGCTGTAAAGTCTGGCCCTGCCCAAAGTGATCCTGCATCGGGTTTTGGAGGAACAGCTGGTGAACTTGAACCATCGACCTTACAGTTCAAACTACTTTTCAGTCCAGCACATTATCCCATAGTGATCTACCAGGACTCCAAATACATTACGTTGTTGTTGTTGTTGTTAAGTGCCGTGGAGTTGGTTCTGACTTATAAAGACCCTGTATAGGGTTGCTGAGGAGCCGCTGGTGAGCTTGAACTACTGACCTTGCAGTTCAAACAGACTTTGCAGTCCAGCGCATTAACCCACAGTGCCACACCAGAGTAAAGTGGCTCTTCTTCAAATTAGAACTACCTGGTTTCTCTAATTTTGAAGGTGTGCTTCTACCAACACACCAGAGCACAAGCAATAACAAAGAGCACCTTGCTAGTTTGTTTTCTCAATGTTGTTAGAGTTGCAGATACTCTTGGAAAGTGGTAATGGCGGTCACTCATGGTTAACAGTCAAAACCTAAACCTCTTGCCATCCCGGTGATCCTGACTCACAGCAACTCCATGTGCTACAAAGTAGAACTGCTACATAGTTAAATTCTTGACTGTAATCTTTACAAAAGCAGATCGCCAGGACTTTCTTCCGCTGCACCACTAGATGGAGTTCAGACCACCAACCTTTATGTTAACAGTCAAGCACAAACTGCTTGTAGCACCCAGGGACTTTGACCAGTCAAGGGACGTGGATGAAATGTGTTGCTGTTGACTTGCACAGATTGTAGAAACTGAACTAGTTGGCAGAGAGGTGACATGGATGATGCTCAGAATAATGACCTCAGTGGGGAGGGCGGTGTGGCAAAGGTACTGTCTCTGGGAAGCATGACACTACTGATCTCACCAATTCAATGTGTATTAAATTTATAGCTATTGTACATTCTGACCTGAGAGTATTTCAGTATCCCTTAAAATGCATAATTTAGATCATTTAAAATTTCATTAAAAAATACAATTATAAATAAGCCTCCCTGGAACCAACAGCGCAGTACGCAAACTGTGCTTCAAGAATAAAAGCAGAGAGAGGGCTTTCAGGACCCTTCCATGTGCTCATCAGGTCAGGATGCTTGAGAAAGTAGAAACTCTGGAAGAGTTAGCAGGAAATCTGTGTTCTCTCAGTCCTGTCCTAACCTGTGGAACAACTGTAGGAATGGTGTGTGTTCACTGTATGCCATTAGAACTTCTTAGCTAGCATGCACTGTGGTCATCTCCACAATAGTCACTCTGCCTTGGCTAAAACAAGTCTGGTGGGGTCCATCCAGGTGTCAGGCAGCCAAATGCTTCCTGGGGATAAAAAGTTGTGCCCAGCCCCTGGAGGTGAAGCAATTCTATTCCACTTATTACAGGTTGGTTCAGGAATGGTCATGTGACATAATTTTGATGAATGAGGAAATTCAGCTGGGGGACTTCTGGGATATAACCATTACTGATTATAAAACCAGAACATGAAACAGAGTACCACCTTCCATGCTCCATTGGCTTTAGATTGATGCAGAAAGAAGAAGAGACTCATCAGTTGTTATAACCAGCAAGAGACAAGCTGGTAGACTAAACCACCCAGATGGGGGTTACTAAGGAGTCCAGTGTGGTATGTTTATGTAGGATAAAACACTTGACCACAAGGTCGGTTTGAACCACAAGTTTGGTGGTTCAAACCCACCAGCCACTCCTCAGAAACCTTATACAGACGGGGTCACTATGGGATGGAACCAGTTCAGTAGCACTTAACAACAAAAGCCAATCAGCACTGAAGCTCTTTAACCACCCCCAGACTTCTTGCTATGCCAGATAATACAAATTCCTTGTGAGTTAAACTATTTTTGTTTGTGTTTTCTGTTATTTGGCACTGAAAAAACTCCTTAAATGATAAACCTGCTTATGTAAGACAATAAATGTTTACCAAGCACTTTACTAATTGCATTTAAAAAAATTAGACCCTCAACCCAAATTATGTTTCATACCTCATCAGAAATACCGATACATCTGACCTTTGCAGAAATAAAAACAACCACAGAAAGCTACAGATATAGGAGAAACTTGGTCAGGAATAAATAGTAAGTCTGCCATTAAACCTGTGAATTACAGGAATGCTAAAACAAGAACTGTGTGGTGATTTAGAAATAAAAACATGCTCTAAAACAACACCCATGCCACAGATTTCCAAAATGAAAATCTGGGTCCTATTACTAAACAGCACTCAATTTCCCCCCATGGCACAATCAAAATATTACTGGGGAAACATCTGCATGTGTGGCTAAGAAACTAACGAATTACTCTGTTTACTGCCTCTCACTGGCTCTCAGACATCCTTACTTCAATAACTCTGCCACATTTGGAGGGCATACAAAACTGTATCCTTTTATGATTTCTCCCATCATGTTTTTTTTTTTTTTTTAACTCTCCCAAATCAGGGATGTTTGGACAAGGGTCAGAAGACTAATAGGTAATGCATTAATTTTTTTTTTTTAATTGTGATTTTGGAGGACGTTTATATAGCAAAGTAGATTCTCATTTAACAATTTCTATACATTTTATTCCATGACATTGGTTACACTTTTCACAATGTACCAAACATTCTTATTATGTCCACTTTGGTTGTTTCCATTAATCTAGTTTTCTTGCCTTTTCTTATTACCCTTTCATCTTTGGTCTAGGGTGAATGTTGACCACAATGTCTCATTTAGATGATTTACAAGAGCATAGTGCATATTATTAGTTTAATAATCCAGTTTGTCTTTTGGCTGATAGGTAACCCCTGCAGGTGATTTCAGTTCTGAGTTCCATGTATGTCTCAGGAAAATCATCTTAGGGGTTCCTCTAGTCTCTACCAACCGAATTATTTGATTTTTAAAAAGAACTGGCGTTCCATTCTATACTTTTCTCCCATTCTATTTGGAGCCATCTATTATTTCCCTAGTTAGAGTGGCTGGTAGGCGTAGCTGGGCATCATTGAGTTCTTCAGGCCTCAAGATAGGTGAGTCTGTGATTTATATAGACTATTAGTCCTATTTCATCTTTGAGTCTTTGTGTAGAAGTCAATAGAATTGTTTCTATAGGTTTCTACAACTACAATATGTAGAAATCTCAGATGACTGTTTGCTCTGCCCACCCACAAAACTGTTATTATTAGGTGCCATCGATTTAGCACCAACTCATAGTGACCCTATGCACAACAGAATGAAACACAGCCTGGTCCTGGGCCAACTTCACTATCATTGCTACTTCTGAATCTATTGCTGCCACCACTTTACCAATCCATCTCTGGGGATCTTCCTCATTTTCTCTGACCCTTCACTTTACCAAACATGATATCCTTCTCCAGGGACTGGTCCCTCCTGATAATATGTCTGAAGTATGAAAGATGAAATTTGGCCATCCTGGCCTCCAAGGAGTACTCTGGCTGAACTTCTTCCAGCAAAGATCTGTCTGTTCTTTTGGCAGCCCATGGTAGTTTTAATATTCTCCTCCAACACCATAACTCAAATGCATAATTCTTCTATGGTCTTCCTTATTCACTGTCCAACTTTCACATGCATCTGAGATTACTGAAAATATCATAGCTTGGATTAGGTGCATCTTAGTCCTCAAACTGATATTTTTGCTCTTCAACATTTTAAAGAGTTCTTGTGCCACAGATCTGTTTAATGCAATACTTCATTTGATTTCTTGGCTGCTGATTCCATGAGAGTTGATTATGTATCCAAGCAAAACGAAGTCTTTGACAATTTCAAACTTTTCTCCATTTATCATAATGGGATTTATCGGTCCAATTGTGAGGATTTTTGTTTCCTTTATATTGAGGTTCAACCCATACTGAAGGCTGCAATCTTTGATCTTAGTCTCAGTAAGTATTTTAAGTCAACTTTGCTCTCAGCAAACAAGGTTATGTCACTTGTATATCGCAAGTTGCTAATGAGTCTTCCTCCAATCCTGATGCTATGTTCTTCTTCATATAATCCAGCTTCTCAGATTATTTGCTCAGCATACAAATTGAATAAATATGGTGAAAGAATACAATCCTGGCATGCACCTTTCCTGATTTTAAACCATTCAGTATCCCCTTGTTATTTTCCAATGAATACCTCTTGGTGTATGTACAGGTTCCTTATGAGCACAATTAAGTATTCTGGAATACCCATTCTCCACAATGTTATTCATAGCTTGTCATGACCACACAGTCAAAAGCTTTTGCATAGTCAATAAAGCACAAGTAAACATCTTTCTGGTATTCTCTGCTTTCAGCCAAGATGCATCTGATGTCAACAGTGATATTCCTTGTTTACATCCTCTTCTGAATCCAGCTTAAATTCTGGCAGTTCCCTGTCAATGTACTGTTGTAGCCGTTTTTAAATTATCTCCAGCAAAATTTAACTTGCATGTGATATTAATGATATTGTTCAATGATTTCTGCATTCCACCGGGCCACCTCTCTTTGAAATAGGTACAAATACAGATCTCTTCCAATGAGTTGGCCGGGTAGCTGTCTTCCAAATTTCTTGGCACTGATGAGTGCATGCCTTTAGTTTATTAGAGATTTCAATATGTATCCCATCAATTCTCTGAACCTTATTCCTCACCAAAGCCTTCAGTGCTGCTTGGACTTCTTCTATCAGTACCATGGGCTCTTGATCATATGCAACCTCTTGAAATGGTTGAACATGTGTGTGTTGCACTATTGAGTTGGCTCAAACACATCGCAACCCTGTATAGAGTTTCAAAGACTGTAAACCTTTATGGGAGCAGAAAGTCTGACCTTTCTCACAAATAGCAACTGGTGGGTTTGAATTGCTGACCTTGTGGTTAGCAGCATAACCCACTACACCACCAGAGCTCCTTCAGTTCTTTCAGCTTGAGAAATGCTGAGAGTAATCTTCCCTTTTAGTTTTCTAAAACTCCAAGTCTTCGCACATTTCATTATAATATTTAACTTAGTCTTCTTGATCTGTCCTTTGAAATTTTCTGTTCAGTTCTTTTGTGTCCTCATTTCTTCCATTTACTTTAGCATTTCCAGACTACAGAGCAAGTTTCAGTCTCTTCTGACATCCATTTTTGTCTTTTCTTTCTTTCCTGTCTCTTTAGAGATCTTTTGCTTTCTTCCTATAGCTTGTTTTTTTTATGTCAACCACAACTTTTCTGGTCTTTGGTCATTAGAATCTAATGCATCAAAATTGTTCTTTAGATGGTCTCTAAATTCAGGAGGGATATTTTCAAGGTAACATTTTGGTTCTTGATGACTTGTTTTAATGTTTTTCAGTTTCAACCTGAAGTTGCATATGAACAACTAATAGTCTGTTCTACAGTCAACCCCTGGCCTTTCCTTGGCTGATTATATTGAGCTTTTCCACAATCCCTTCCCAAAGATGTAGTCAATTTGATTCCTGTGTATTCCTGGTGAGGTCCATGTGTATAGTTACCTTTATGTTGTTGAAAAAAAGGCATTTGCAATGCATAAGTTATGGATCTTGAAAAATTCTATCATGGAATCACCAGCATCATTTCTATTTCCAAAGCCATATTTCCATTTACTGACCCTTCCTCTTTGTTTCCAACTTTTACATTCCAATATCCAGTAATTATTAATATATCTTGATTATATGTTTGATCAATTTCAGACTGAAGAAGTTCAGAGAATTCTTCAACTTCATCATCTTCAACTTCCTTGTCTGCATTTGGATTTTAACCGATCACAGATGGCATTGTATTTTAAGATAGATCTTGAAATGGTCTTTTTTATGTTGAATGTGACACTGTTCCGCTTGAATTTATTGTTCCCATAATAGCAAACCCTATGATCATCAGATTCAAAATGGTCAACACTATTTCATTACAACTCATTATTGCCTAGAATATCGATCTTTATGAGTTCCATTTGATTTTTGACAACTTCCAATTTTCCTAGATTCATACTTCATATATTTCATGTTCTAATTATTAATGGATGTTTGCAGCAGTTTCTCCCCATTTTGCATTGTGCCCCATCAGCAAATGAAGGTCTCAAAAGCTTCACTGCCTTCGTGTCATCATAGTCAACTCTACTTTGAGGAGGCTGCTCTTCCCTAGGCATATTTTGAGTGCCCTCCAACCTGTTGTTGTTGTTGTTGTTGTTGTCAGGAGCCATCAAGTCGGAACCGACCCATAGCAACCCCATGCACAGCAGAATGAAACAATGTCCGATCCTGGGCCAACCTCACTACCGCCGCCATACTTGATGCCATCAATGATGCCACCTGGCTGATCCATCTCGTTGGGGGTCTTCCTCTTCTTCTCTGACCCTCCATCTTACCCAGCATGACATCCTTCTCCAGCGACTGTTCTTTCCTGACAATATGTCCAAAGTATGAGAGACGAAGCTTAGCCATACTGGCCTCCAAGGAGCACTCTGGCTGCACTTCTTCCAAAATAGATCTATTGGTTCTTTTGGCAGTCCATGGCACTTTTAGTATTCTCCTCCAACACCACAATTCAAAGCCATCAATTCTTCTATGGTCTTCCTCCAACCTGAGGGACCCATATTTTGCCAGTAAATCTGATAATGTTCTGCAATTCATAATGGTTTCATCTTCTGGCACTATATAAGACATGGTTCTGCTATTCATAAGGTTCCCAGTGGCTAAACATTCTAAAGCAGTCTGCCTCTCCTTCTTCCTAGTCTGTCTTAGTCTGGTAGTTCCACTAAAATGTGTCCACCATGGGTGACCCTTCAGGTATTTAAATACTGGTGGCATAGTTGCCAGCATCACAGTAATACCAAGCCACCACAGTACAAAAGTATATATATTTGCTACAAAAAACCCCCAGACAAATGGACTTCAAAAAGTTCATGAAAGCATTCTATTATCATTTAATAATTTGATTTCTTGACTGCTGCATCCATATGCATTGATTATGGATCCAAGAAAAATGAAGTGTTTGACAACTTCAATTTCGTCTCCATTTATTATGTTATTTTTGGTCCAGTTGTGAGAATTTTTGTTTTCTTTACATCGATCTGCATTTCATACTGAAGATTTGATCTTCATCTTCATCAATAATTTTTTAAGTCCTCTATGCTTTTAGCAAGCAGAGCTGTGTCATCTACATATCGCAGGATGCTAATGAGTCTTCCTCTAATCCTGATATCATTTCTTCTTCATATAATCCAGTTTTTTGGTTTATTTGCTCAGCATACAGATTGAATAAGCATGGTGAAAAGATAAAACCCTGGCATACACCCTTCCTATTTTTTAACTATTCAATATCCCCTTGTTCTGTTCAAACAACTGTCTGTCTATGTACAGGTTCCACATGAGTACAGTTAAGTGTTGTGAATTATCCATTTTTTGCAATATTATTCATAGCTTGTCTTGATCCATGCAATCAAAAGGGTTTACATGGCCAGTAAAGCACAAATAAGCATCATTCTGACATTCTCTGCTTTCAGTCAAGATCCATCTGACGTCAGCTCTGATATCATCAGCTCCATGTTCTCTTCTGATTCCAGCTTGAATTTCTGGCAGCTCCCTATTAATGTACTGTTGCAACTGTGTTTTAATTATCTTTAGCAAACTGTTACTTGCTTTTGACTTTAATGACACAGTTTGACTTTAATGACACTATTCAATGATTTCTGCATTTTATTGCATCACATTTCTTTGGAGTCGGCACAAATATGGATGTATTCCAGTCAGTTGGCCAGTAGCTGTCTTCCATATTTCCTGGCATTAGATGAGTGAGCATCTCCAGTGCTGCATCAGTGTGATGAAACATTTCTATTTGTATTCCATCAATTCCTGGATCTGTGTTTTTCACCAATGCTTTAAATGCTACTTGGATATCTTCCTGTGATACCATTGGTTTTTGTTATCTCTTGAAATGATTGAACATTTATCATTTCTTTTTGGTACAATAACACTGTGTATTCCTTCACTTTTCTCTGATGTTTCCAGAGTCATTCAATATTTTGCTCATAGAATCCTTCAGTATTGCACATCATGGCTTGAATTGTTTTCTTCAATTCTTTGAGCTTGAGAAAAGCTGAGCATGTTCTTCCCTTTTGGTTTTTAACTACAGGTCTGTGCACATTCCACTTTAATACTTGACCTTGTCTTCTTGAGCTGCCCTTTGAAATTTTCTATTCAGCTATTTTACCTTCTCATTTATTCCATTTGCTTTAGTATCTCTGTGCTGGAGAGCAAGTTTCAGAGTCTCTTCTGACATCAATTTTGGTCTTCTTTCTTGTCTTCTTTTCTTTTTTTAAAAGTTTTAATTGTGACTTGAGTGATAGTTTTCATGGGAGAACATCAGATTTACATTCATCCTATCGTATTTCATTTCATTGCAATGATTTTAATCCCCTCCATGCATCATCACTCAACAGCATTTGCTTCCATTCCCTCTGTTGTTGTTTTTTTTAATTTTAATGTAAAATTTTTTATGCGCACCGAAGCACTCAAGAATATATAACCATTCAAACAACCAAAGGGTACACCCTGCAAACCTGCCCATCGGCTGCCAGCACACAGTCCCTCTCCATCCTTGAGACCAGAGTCCTAAGCCGCTCCCTCTCTCCACATCATCATCTCTGCCTCAATCTCTGGCATCACTGCTTCTCTGGATAGGGTCCCACACTCTGCACTCCTCCCTTCATGGTCCTAGAGTCCTCCGCTCCTGGACTGCAAGATCAACCACTCCCCTCCTTTTGTTACAAAACGTCTTCCTTTACATTTGCAATATTCACAATCAGTCCTGATAGCAATTATTCATTATTGAACCCCAAAAGTCTTATCCCCATCTCCTTTCACTAGCCCTCTCTAGACAGGTTGGAAACCACTCAGTGGAGATTTTACCTTTCCCTGCACCCTCTGAAACTAGGTTCCCTCTTGAAAGCTTGTAAGCAAGTCACTTTGTGCCTTTGTAGCTTCCCCTATCCCCCATTTTGGGTAGTCAATGTCTAAATTGTCCATCCCTGTCTCTTTCTTGTCTTTACTTAAAGACTTTTTGCTTTCTTCCTATATGATGTTCTTAATGTCATCCCACAACTCTTCTGGTCTTCGTTCATTAGCATTAATGTATTAAATCTTTTCTTGAGATGGTTTCAAAATTCAGGTGGGATATACTCAAGGTCATATTTTGACTCTCTCTTAAATTTTCTTCAGCTTCAGTCTGAACTTCCATATGAGCATTTGATGGTTTGTTACACAGTATGCCCCTGGTCTTGTTTTGTCTGATGATATTGAGCTTCTCCACCATCTCTTCCCATCAATATAGTCTATTTGATTCCTGTGTATTCCATCTGGGGAGGTCCAAGCATATAATTGCCTTTATATTGTTGAAAAAAGGTATTTGTAATGAATAAGTCATTGGTCTTGCAAAATTCTATCATGTGATCTCTAGCATCACTGTTCCTATCGCCAAGGCCATGTTTCCAACTATGTGTCCTTCCTCTTTGTTTCCAACTTTCAAATTCTATTCTCTAGTAATTATCAATGCATCTCGATTGTATGTTGGATCAATTTCAGACTGAAGAAGTTTGTTGAATTCTTCAATTTTATCATCATTGGTTAGTGGCTAGTGCACAAATTTGAATAATAGTGATATATGCTGGTCTTCCTTGTTTAGTTGTGTGGATATTATTCCATTACAGCATTGTACTTCAAGAAAGATGGTGCAATGTTCTTCTTCTTTTTTTTAATGTTTTGTGAATTATGTGATCATTTACATGGGATAACATTAGTTTTACATTCATCCTATCATATATCGTTTCATTGCCATGGTTACTATTCCCTCCATGCATCATCAACCAACTGAATGGTAGACCCTGCAAGCCTGCCCTCCAGTCGTCAGCACACAGCCTCTCTCCCTCTCTGAGTCTAACGTCCCCAGCTGCTGTATCTCTCCATGTCATCGTCTCTGCCTACATCTCTGGCATCACTGCTTCTCTGGGTAGGATCCCGCTCTCTGCTCTTCTCCCTTGATGGTCCCAGGGACCTCCCCTCCTTACTACAAAA
>NW_006408542.1:8009220-8039610 GCF_000296735.1 Chrysochloris asiatica | reverse complement strand
GAAGATTCTGGATGCTGTTCAGGACTCCACCTATGGTCTTACGTAATGCAGAGGCTCCACAGGAAGCCTCCTTCACTGGGCACGTTGTAGCCTCATTTTAGGTATTCTAATCAGTTATAGGCAGAAGATGGACATACAAGCTTTCTATGGTGATATTTCTGGCTATTCCTTTCTCTCCCCCTCCAGTGTCTATTTTATAATGGTATGCAAGGGAAACCAAGATTTGAAAGACAGCCAAGCATGTCTTTCCCCCCTTCTCCCCATTCCAATGATGGGGATTATTTCTTCCCTTTTCCCCATTCCAATGATGTCTCAATCCCTGTATCCCAGAGCCCTACTGTTCCAAGGTTGTGCATACATCATTATTTACCTCTGTCCCACTTAGCCCATGCAAACCTGCCTAGTTGTTCTCCCATCTGTTTTGTTCTTCCATTCCCCTCCCCCTTCTGGTGTAGTGCCCCCCCTCCCTAGCACCCAAACTATCCTGTGTCTATTCCCTACCCTGTGCTCCACCTTCCCCTACCTCCCCTCATCTTACCCTCCACATCCCAGTAACCAGCAAAGAATCCCCCCCTTAAGTATGGGTTCTTTTTCTTAGTCTTTTACATTAGTGGTCCTATGCAGTATTACTTCTTTTGTGACTGACTAATTTCACTCAACATAATGTCCTCAGGGTTCATCCATGTTATGTGGTGGCTTGCAGCCTCCTTGTTACTCTTCAAGATAGCATAATATTCAATTGTGTGTATGTAACACAGTTTGTTTATCCATTCTTCAGCTGATGGGCACTTAGGCTGTTTCCATCTTTTTGTTATTGTAAATAGTGCTGCTATGAACACTGGTGTGCATCTATCTACTCATGTTATGGCTCATATTTCTTGTGGGTAAATACCAAGTAGAGGAATTGCTGGATCACAAGGTATTTCACTATTTTCAACCTTCTGAGGAAGCGCCATATTGCTTTCCAGAGAGTTTGGACCATTTTGCAGTCCCACCAGCAATGCAGGAGCATCCCAGTCTCTTCACATCCCTGCCAGCATTTATTGTCCTCTACTGTTTTGATCTTTGCTGTTATTGCTGGTGTGAGATGATATCTCATTGTTGTTTTGATTTGCATCTCTCTAATGGCTAGTGATCGTGAATGTTTCTTCATATGTTTGTTGGCTGCCTGGATCTCCTCCTTGGTGAAGTGTCTGTTCATGTACTGTGCCCATTTTTTAATTGGGTTATTTATCTTTTTCTTGTAGAGGTGTTGTAGTTTCCTATATATTTTAGAAATAAGTCCCTGGTCTGATATGTCATTGCAAAAGATATTTTCCCATTCTGTGGGTTCCCTTTTAACTCTTCTGGTGATGTCCATAAGTTTTTAATTTTTAGTATGTCCCACTCATCTATTTGTCTACTTTTGTTTGCAGTTTCAAAATGTTTTGTAGTCTGTGTATTCCCTGAATTATTCCCTGTGTAATCCCTCACATTTGTCCCTATTTTTTCATTGATGGCCTTCATAATTCTGGGATTCACATTTAGGTCTGTAATCCATATTGAGTTGGTTTTTGTATAATGTGTGAGGTGAAGGTCTTGTTTCAGTCTTTTACATATTGCTTTCCAGTTCTGCCAGCACCATCTGTTGAAGAGACTATCACCTCCCCATGTGATATATTTAGCTATTTTGTCAAAAATCAGATGGCTGTATGTAGATGGGGTAATTTCTGGACTCTCGAGCTGTTCCATTGATCTATGTATCTTTCATTGTACCCGTATCCATACCAGTACCAGTACCAAGCTGTTTTGACCACTGTAGCCATGTAGTAAATTTTGAAGTCAGGGAGTGAGAGGTTTCCAACCGTATTCTTCTTCTAAAGCAGTGCTTTGCTTATCCTGGGTCTCTTTCCTTTCCATATAAAGTTTGTAATTGTTTTTTCCATGTCTTTGAAGAATGTTGTTGGAATCTGGATTAGGATTGCTTTACATGTGTAAATTGCTTTGGGCAGTATTGACATTTTCATGATGTTAAGTCTTCTTATCCAGGAGCATGGTACGTTCTTCCATTTTTGTAGTTTGCAATGTTATTTTTGACGATGAACGTGCACCATTCCTCTTCAGTTTGTCATTCCTGGTATAGTAAACCACATGATTGTCTAATTCAAAATGGTGAACACTAGTCAGTTTCAACTCACTAAATGCCTAGGATATCTATCTTTATGTGTTCCATTTCATTTTTTACTACTTCCAATTTTCCTAGAGTTATATTGCATAATTCCACATTCTAATTATTGATGGATGTTCACAGCTGTATCTTCTCATTTTAAGTTGTGTCACATCAGTAAATGAAGGTCCCAAAAGCTTAATTCCATTTATTTCATTATGGTCAACTCCAATTTGAGGAGGCAGCTATTCCTCTGTTGTATTTTGAGTGCTTTCCAACTTAAGGGCTTCATTTTCTGGCACAATGTCTGACAATGCTCTGCTGCTGTTCATACAGTTTTCAGTGACTAACCATTCAGAAGTGGTCAGTCTTAGCCTATTTTAGTTTAAATGCTCCACTGAAACCTGTCCACCATGGGTGACCCTGCTGGTATTTAAAATACTGGTGGCAGTATTTTAGTACAGCAGCACACAAGTCACAACAGTAAGACACACTGACAAACTAGTGGTAGCAATAAACATAGGTATGCACACATCTGTTTCTGACAGTAGTTTTAGTTCCCTAGACATAGACACAGAAGTCAAATTGACATCTGTGGAAGGAGACAGTGGGAAAGCCCCATATCATCAGTCAAAACAAAGACAGGGGCAAACTGTGGAGCGGACCATCAATGGCTCATGTGCAATTCAGACTAAAGCTGAATAAAATTAAAACAAGTCTACAAGAACCAAAATATAATCTTGAGCATATCCCACCTGAATTTAAGATATCTCAAGAACAGATCTGACGCATTAGACACTACTGACCAAAAATCAGAGGAGTAGTGGGAGGACGTCACGACTATCACACAGTAAGAAAGCAAAAGGCCATTAAGAATACAAGAAAGAAGAAAAAGACCAAAATTGATGTCAGAAGAGGCTCTATAGCTTGCTCTCCAGCACAGAGATGCTAAAGCAAATGGAAGAAATGAGGAGGTAAATCAGCTAAATAGAAAATTTCAAAGGGCAGCTTGAGAAGACAAGGTCAAGTATTACAGTGAAACGTGCAAAGATCTGCAGTTAGAAAACCAAAAGGGAAGGATACACTCAGCATTTCTAAAGCTGAGGGAACTGAAGAAAAAATTCAAGCCATAACTTGCAATAATGAAGGTTTCTATGGGCAAAATATTGAAAGCATCCTATGAACATGGAAGGAATACACAGTGTCACTATACCAAAAGGAAATGGTCAGTGTTCAACCATTTCAAAAGGTAGCATATGATCAAGAGTCCAAGGTGCACTGAAGGCACTGTCTAACAACAAAACTCCAGGAATTGATGGAATACAAGTTGAAATCTTTCAACAAACAGATGGATGCAGCACTGGAGGCACTCACTCATCTATGCCAAAAAATTTAGAAATTACCAGGTCAGCTGATTAGAAGAGATCCATATTTGTGACCATTCTAAAGAAAGGTGACCCAAGAGAATGTGGAAATCATTGGAAAATATCAATATTGTATGGAAGTAAAATTTTGCTAAAGATAATTAAAAAACTACAAAAGTACATTTAAAAGGAACTGCCAGAGGTTCAAACCAGATTCAGATGAGGATGTCGAATAAGGGATATCACTGCTAATGTCAAATGGACCTTGACTGAAAGCAGAGAATACCAGAATGATGTGTTTTATTGACTGCTTTAGATTGTGTGGCTCACGACAAGCCATGGACAACATTGCAGAGAATGAGTATTCCAGAATACTTAATTGTGCTCATGAGGAACCTGTATATAGATAGACCAAGAAGCTATTGTTCAAATATATTAAGGGAACAATGAGTGGTTTAAAATTAGGAAAATTGTGTGCCATTGTTGTATACTTTCACTATACTTATTTAATTTGTACGCTGAGCAAATAATTCGAGAATCTAATTATACGAAGAAAAACATGGCATCAGGACTAGAGGAAGACTCATTAACAGCATATGATGTGCAGATGATACAAACTTGCTTGCTGAAAGTGAAGAGGACTTAAATACTTACTGATGTGGTATGGGTTACACCACAATATAAAGACAACAAAAATCCTCACAACTGGACCAATAAATAACATCAAGGTAAACGGAGAAACGATTGAAGTTGTCAAAGACTTCATTTTGCTTGGACCAACTATCAACACTCATGGAAGCAGCAGTCCAAGAAATTAAACAACATATTGCATTAGGCAAATCTGTGGCACAAGACCTCTTTATAAAGTGTTGAAGGTCAAAGATGTCAGTCTGGGGACTATGGTGTGACTGAACCAAACCATGGATGTTATTTTCAATGACTTCATATGCATGTGAAAATTGGACAATTAATAAAGATGACCATAGAAGAATCAATGCATTTGAGTTACAGTGTTGGAGGAGAATATTAAAAGTACCATGGACTGCCAGAGGAACAAATAAATCTGTGTTGGAAGAAGTATAGCCAGAATGCTCCTTGGGAGTCAGGATGACCATACTTTGTCTCTCATACTTTGGACATATTATGAGGAGGGACCAGACCCTGGAGAAGGACATCTTGCTTGGTAAAGTGAGGTGGGGGGAGGGAGTCAGCAAAAAAGAGGAAGACCCCAAATGAGATGTATTGACACAGTGGGAGCACCAATGGGTTCAGGCAAGAATTGTGAGGTTGGTGCAAAACACTGGACAGTGTTTTGTTTCATTGTGTACAAGGCCATAAAGTTAGTACCAACTGGATGGCCCTTAACACCACCACCAAAGACATATGCTTAGGAGTAGGACTGCTTGATTTTTTATTACTATTTCCTGCTTTTTGAGGAAGCCCCACACCAATTTCTATAGTGGTTAAAGCAATTTAATACCAGTAGTGGAATCTGTGTTCTGGTTTTTACCGGCTCATTTTTGCAGGGTAAGACGGTACCTCATCTTAGTTTTGATTTGTGCCGGGGTATAGTGTACTGGACCACAAGGTCGGTTTGAACTGCAGGGTTGGTGGTACAGGCTTACCAGCTGCTTCTCAAAAACCTTATTCTAGGTCGCTTTGAGTCAGAACCAACTCAATGACAGTTAACAACAACAAAAAATAACGAAAGATCACAAGCATATTTTCTTGTGTGTGTTGGTGACTTGAAAGCCCTCTTTGGTGAAATGTCAGTTCATGTCTTTAGTACATCTTTAAATTGCATTATTTGTCTTTTTGTTGTTGAGTTGTTAATGTTTTCTATATATTTTAGAGATTTGACCCTTATCAGATATATCATTCCCAAAGACTTTTCCCCAATCTGTAGGTTCTGACTAATACAATTTTTAGTTATGCATATTTAATCTTAGGAGGTCCCAGGAGGTCTTCTGTTGCTTGTGCAATTTTAGTTGTGTTTGTTACCTTTATTACTGAAGAAAAATTAGGCACCATATTTGTGTTCCTATATTAGCTTATAGATCCCTTAGACTTTTGGCTTTATCATTTAGGTCTTTGGTACATTTTGAGTTAGTTTTTGTGTATGGTGCAAAGTAAGGGTCCTGTTTCATTTTTCAGGAAATAAACATCCAGTTTATTAATTCCTCCCATTAAACGGACTCTGACCCCTCTGTGAAAACAACAGCCTGTAAATGGACAGATGTATTTCTGGGTTCCCAATTTGATTTCATTTGCGTATGTGTCTGTCATTGAACCAGTACCATGATGCTTTAGTACCATGACTGTAGTATAATACGTTTTGAGAATGGAAGTGTAAATTCTTCTACAATATTGCGTTCACTAGTCAAGGTCTCTTTCCTTTCCATGTAAAGTCAGGTAATAAATTATTTGGAGTCCTGGTATGGTGCTGTGGGATAAAGCACTGGACCTTAAGGTCGGTTTGAACCACAAGGTCGGTGGTTCAGACTCAGCAGTTGCTCCGTAGAAACCCCATACCAAGTCACTATGAGTCGGAACTGACTTGACAGCACATAACAACAACAACAACAACGCATTATTTAATACATATCCCAATTTTCCGAATCAGTGATGATGCCCAGGGATGACTTTAGAGGACATAAGCACCCGTATTCATAATCTCTGTCAGCTCACCATACAACCTCCACCCCAAAGAAATATACAATCTGGATAAAAATCAGGACTTTCTGTACAGCCCTCACCCTACTGCCAATCAGATTGTCATATCTAAGCTTCTTATATACAAGATTGTGGGACCTCTTCTGGTGCAAATAATATACTGTTTTATCAATTAAAACTATGTCAGGATGATGCTGATAATAGATTCGCTCTCATACACAGGCATTGTCATGAAATGCTTTCAGAGAGATACCAGGCATTGCATTGACAGGAGTTTGTAGCACAAGTGAATATCACCTATCATGGGCATCCTAGAATAAAAACCGGGTGAGAATCACTGCTCAATGTTCCTTTCAACTCCATGTGCTTATCTGTTTTCCTTTGTGACAATTCAAGTTTCCCTCAGAAAGAAAAGGTAACACTTGAGACAAAAAAGAGAAAGGAATCTATCATGACTTTGATGTTTCTTCAGTGGACATCTTCTGGCTGGGTTTTATCTGTTTTTGCTGAATAGTCAAGGATTGCCTTGTGCCTTCTGTTTTGTTTCAATCACTTGAACAAAACGGCAGCATTTTTCAGGAACGTACATGTTAACAGTCACCATCGCTTTGCCTGCCACGCTTTAATTCAGTCTATTTATTTTTTCAATACTTGTTAGTTTTAGCTTCCTTCACCCCAAATTCTCATTATCTGTCAAGCAAGCAAAGTTTTCCTATAACCTCTTAGATGTTGAGGAGGATTGAATCACCTGAAATCAATAATTCTTAACTATCAGTGACAAAAAGAAATCCTGAACTACAATTGGTGGAGGCTCAACCATTGTATAGTGGTTGTTGTTAAGTGCCTTCGGTTGTGACTTACAGCAACCCTGCAGAGGGTTTCCAAGGAGCCTTGGTGGGTTTGAGCAATTACATATTAAAAAATCCCCCCAAAACAAAACTTCTATTCAAGTAATCCTCTGCTAGATCTAATGGTCACTCTAATTATCTGTTTGATAATTTTTCAACTGTATGACAAGACAGCAATTCTGTTGTTTTGCAGGATAACTTCATTGAGTATCACCAAACAGGATGCACACACTTAAAAATTCCATGAAATTGTAAACATCACTGCAAGCGGTTTTTCACAATTGTGGGAACTTCTTTAAAAATGTCATTTGAACTCAAATTAGCCAAGAGCCCACTTCCACCGAGTCAACCCAACTTCCTTTCTGCTTTGGATGTGTTTAGGGAAAGTACACTCTGCAGGGACTTGTGACCAAAGTTTTTCACTAAGCAAAACCTTATTTTCAAAGAGATTTATTTTCGAACACTGGGTAGCATTTGTTGATCAATGGTTGGTTGAAATCAATGTTCTCACATCCCCCACACAAAAGAAAAATTCCTTAAAATGTAGACAGAGATCCAAGTCAAACATAACCTCTCACCCTTGCTTGTTCAGCTATTGCAGACCCTATGTATGAAAGCTAGTGTGCATTTGTGTGACGTGTGGAAAAATCAATGTCGACAATCAAAATAATCTGTTGTAAAGGGAAAATTAAGCCTTCTGGAATGACCTATCCATTTAGAATTTCCCACTTGTAGTCTCTTCTCTTTCTATATATACTGTGTCAGGTAACTTGGAGCTATCAGAAGCGATTCCCTAGGTTCTTGTAGGGAAGAAATGTGTGGATTGATTTTACCTGTAAAGAAAATATTTAAAAGTGTAAACACTGAGGCATACTCAGCAAGTTAACAGAAAATAATTCAGTGTATTATCAGTAATTCAAGATAAGGGCTACTAAACTATGGTTTGCATTGTTCCCCTTTTTTCACTTGCTAATGCATTCCCTGATGGGTGTCCTCATGACATTATTGTTTGGTCTGCAATCAACTCATCTGGCTGAGTTACAAGAAAGATGGAGTGCTGCTGGTAGTTTCCCGTTACTCTGCAGCAAACAAAGGCTGTCAGTCGCATGAAGGCTGAATACGACTCTCATGCTCCAAGAAGTTCAGTTACATCCTTTTAGTTAAAACTTGCAATAAAACAGATTAATCACCGCAATCACTTTTAACCACTGAGAGACACGATGGGAAAGTGGAGGAACAGGAATAAACTGCCATAATTTTTACCAGGTTTTGAAGATTAAGTCTGCTTTCTATTTACAAATGCCTTTATGGTGATATAAATCTTTACAATCAGCTGCACCAAGCGTTAGACAAACAACATCAGTGGTATGCAGTTTTCAAAAGTACAGTCACCGAGTTGGTTCCGGTTCATAGCGACCCAAGGCTGTAAATCTTTACGGGAGCAGAAAGTCTAATCTTTCTCCCATAGAGTGACTGGTAGATTTGAACAACTGACCTTGCAGTTAGTAGCTCAGCTCATAACCCACTACACTAACAGGAATCCTTAAATCACTGAGGTGGTGGTGTGCATGGTATCAATTCATACTCATACTGACCCTGTATAAGATTCCCAAGGCTGTAAATCTTTATGGAAGCATAAAGCCTCATGTTTCTCCCATGAATGCAAGGTAGTTTCGAACTGCTGACTTTAAAATTAGCCTGACTAGTAACCACTACACTACCAGAGCTTCTTAAGTCACTATAGGAGAGCCATTTTTTTTTTAACCCAAAGCAAGTCTACATAGTTAAAATGATCTTCTCTGAGTTACCCCAAAATACTGAACCGATGTTTTACACCAAAGGAGAATAATTTGCTACTTGTACTATGTACCAAGCTTCCAGTTTGGTTTTTTCCCAACTTTTTTTGATTAATCACACGCGCTGCTTTTATGTGAGAGGTGAGGAAGTGAAGAGCATGACCCAATCTGGTTATTTTTTTCTTTTAACCAGAAAATAATCAAAGAAATTGGGTCACAGATGTTCACACAATTGAGGCTCAAAAAAGAACAAGGGGATTTTCCTGAAACATAGGTGGATACAAGAGAGGTGGACTCAGGGAATGAGAAGACCTCCAATCCAAGGTCATGGGATGCTTAGCAGAGGTCACATGTGGATAGCGCAGGGCACACCTCATTGCAGATGTGCACAGATATCAGAGAGGGAAACGCTGAACCCACCTGCTATGTATTGAATTGTGGCCCCAGCTCACTGCAAAATATGCATCGGAATCCTAACCCTTAATCTGTGGATGGAATCATATTTGGTTACTACTCATGGAAGCAGCAGTCAAAAAATCAAATCAAATGAAGTACTGCTTTAGGCATATCTGCTGCACAAGACCTCTTTAAAGTTTTAAGAGCAAAAATATCAGTTTGAGGATTAAGGTGGGTCTGACCTAAGCCTTGGTATTTTCAATAGCCTCATATACATATGAAAGTTGGACAATGAATAAGGCAGACAGTAGAAGAATTGATGCATTTGAATTATGGTGTTGGAGAAGAATATTAAGTGAACCACAGACTGCCAGAAGAATAAACAAATCTTGTGTTGGAAGAAGTACAGTCAGAATGCACCTTAGAAGCCAGGATGATAAAACTTCATCTCTCATATTATAGATGTATTTACTATCAGGAGGAATCAGTGTCTGGAGAAGGATACCATGCCTGGTAAAGTGGAGGGTCAGTGAAAAAGAAGAAGACCCCCAATGAAATGGATTAAAACAGTGGCAGCAGCAATGGCTCAAATGTAACAATTGTGAGGATGGCACAGGATCGGGCAGTGTTTCGTGCTGTTGCGTATGAGTTCTGTTGTTGCTAGAGTCCGCATCTAACAACAATTCTATTTGGAAATAGGAGGTTTCTTGTTGTGTTAGCGAGGCCTATCAGTGAGGAGTCTATCCTGAATCAAATCACTTCTGAATTCTATAAGAAGAGAAGATTAGACAGAGACAAGCACACATAGGGAAGAGTGATGCCAGGTGAGGATCTCCAAGGAATGGAGCAATGGTGGGGCTAAGAAAGCTGACATGAGGATCGTCCCCCAGAACCAAAAAAAGCACAAGCCTTCTGCTAAAGCTGGTGGCTTAAACTGGGATTTCCGTCTTCCTAAACTGTGAAAGGATAGCCTCCCAGACTTGGACTTGTGGTATGACTCTGTAGGATAAGCACTGAGCTGCTAACTGCCAAGTTGGCAGTTCAAACTCACTAGCCACTCCTTAGAAATCCCATACAAGGGTCGCTAAGAGTTGGCATCAATTCAACAGCACTTAACAAACACCAACAACAAAACTGTGAGAAAATAACTTTCTATTCTTTAGAGCCACCCACTGTGGTATTTGTGTTACAGCAACACTGAAACCAAGACACTTCCTAAATGTGTTCTAAGACCTCACTTGGGTTCATAGACTGTTAGTATTAGACTCATTGGTACTGGAAGTCTCCCTGTGCCCCTCAATGTTTTATCACACATATTCACCATCCTGTGCAGGGGAGAAAAGAAGATGCATTTTATTTCTGTACCATTTGTGACATTAGGCACAGTATTAAAAGAGCCCTATTTGATTAAACAACTGCCAGCTCTTACTAAGTGTAAGGTCCAGATGCTCCCCCAACAAAAGCTGATCTATGGCAATCAAGAACACTTGCAATTATGAGCAGTTTGCCTGATGGGGTTTGAGGGCTCTTTTTGGAGTTCTGAAGAAGAAAAATCAGTAGCTAAGGAAAAAATCACAGCAACTCAGATATAATTGGACATGAACTTTCTATGACATAGCAAAACCTCTTTTTTCTTTTCCCCTCCAGGGGATTGCTAAATGTTATCTATGAGGCATTGTGAGTGGGAAATGTCAATGATTCTGGCCATTTTGACCACAAGCCACTTAAAGCACCATCTACTTCTGTGTTTAGAAATTATTTTTAAAAGACAATTCCTGAAATGTGGCACCCTATCCAGAAAAACAGCAACACCAGAGATGGAGGCAGAGATGACGACATGGAGAGATAGAGTAGCTGAGGACTCTAGACTCATGGAAAGAGAAAGACTGAGTGCTGGTGGCCAGGAAACAGGCTTGCTGAATGTGCCCTTTGGTTGTTTAAATGATTAGATATTCCTGAATGTTTTTGTGTACATCCTCCCCCCGCCCAAAAACAACAACAAAGGGAATAGAAGACAACACTGTTGAATGATGATACACAGAGGGGATTGTAATAACTGGAATGAAACGATGAGTGTAAAACTGATGATCTCCTATGTAAACCATCCCTCTATTCACATAAGGAGCTCTGGTAGCACAGTGGTTACGAATCGGGCTGCGAACCTTAAGGTCAGCGGTTCGAAACTACCAGCCGCTCCGTGGGAGAAAGATGAGGCTTTCTACTCCCGTAAAGATTAACACCCTCGGAAACCCTGTACAGGGTCGCTATGGGTCGGAACCGACTTGACAGCACTTAGCAACAACAATTCACATTACAAATGTTAAAAAAAAAAAAAAAAGAGTTCCAGAGTGGAGATGGTAAAAACAGAAGCAAATATCTCTTTTTTGCTAGTAGACAGGCAAGTGAGAATTGAATTCCCATTCAAGATAACCTTCATGAATAGAATGTGTTGAAACACTGAGTATCATACTTGAATAGGATCAGTCTCAAAAAATAGTGGGGGAAGACAAAAATACAAATCTAGTCATTAAGAGTTGTGTAGTGTCAAAGATATCAGTGAGCCCTGGTGTGGCACTGTAGGATAAGCACTGGACTGGTAACCACAAGATCAGCAGTTCAAACCCATCAGCCACTCTTGGAAACCCTACACACAATCACTGAGTTGACGTATGTATATAGGCAAGGATCTAGAGAAACTGGAACTTTTAACCATTGCTGATGGAATAGTAAATGGGTGCATCTGTTGTGCTGACAATTCCTCCAAAACGTAAACATAGGATGACTATACCAAAAACCAAACCAACAAACCCAATGCCACTGAGTCGATTCCAAGTCACAGCAACTCAGGATTTCGGAGGCCGTAAATCTTGTGAGCAGACACTCTCATCTTTCTCCTGTGGAGCAAGTGAGTTTGAACCACTGAACTTGTGATTAGCAGTCCAGTACATAACCTATAGAACCACCAGGGCTCCTAAGATGACTAAATGACCCAGCAGTTCCATCCCTAGGTATATAATGAAATTGAAACTGGGACAGAAATAGCCTTGTCCACTAATGATTATTTCAGCACTGTGCATAATACCCCAAGGTTGGAAACAAGCTAAATGCCCATCAACAGGAGAGTAAATAAACAAAATGTGGTATACACACATACGATGGAATATTAATCATAACGAGAAATATGACCCTGGTATGTTACAACATGAGTAAATCTTGAAAACGTTATGCTGAGTGAAGTCAGTCAGTCATAGAAGGATAAATATCATAGCGTCCCATTTACATGAAACATAGAGATCAAAGTCCATTAGTGGTTACCAGGGACTTGAGGAAGGGGACAATGGGAAGGTCTTGCTTAGGGGGCACTGAGTTTCTGTTAAGGGTGATGGAAATTTTTGCAAATGGATAGTGGTGATGATTCCACATGATGAATGTAATTAACATCACTAAATTGTACATAGAAAAATATTAAAATGAAAAATGTTTTCTTGGAGTCTATTATCACAATTTTTTTAAAGGCATGAATATAAAAAGTCAGTATGGAAAAACGAAAACAAAAAACCAGTTGTATAGTATAAACTGGCAAACAGTTGTGTTTTTAAGGGCTGTCGAGTCAGTTCCAACACTTAGCAATCCTGTACAAGGTTTCTGAAAAGAGTGGTTGGTGAGTTTGAACTACAAACCTTGTGGTTAGCAGTCTAGTGCTTATCTTACAGCACCACACCAGGATCACTTAATCAAATGTTGCTAGGGTTTCCAAGGAGTGGCAGGTGGGTTTGAACCGCCAGCCTTGCAGTTAACGTCTGGTTAGCAATCCTCTGATTGTCTGTCAGTGCCACACCAGGAGTCCACTTAATCAAATAGGGCTCCTTTTATACGTATACTAACTATGCCTAATGTCATAAATGGATTCCTGGTATGGTGTTCTCAGATAAGCACTGGACTGCTAACTACAAGGTTGGTGGTTCAAACCCACCTAAAACAGGGTTGCTATGGTTTGGAACCAACTCTGCAGCACTTAACAACAACAACAGTGTCATAAATGGTACAGAAATCAAATGTATCCTCTTCTCTCTCCTGCGTAGAATGTGTGTGGTGTAAAAGTGCATTGGGAGACCCAACATGAATTGCTACTATGATAGGAAAAGTTATGCCCTGCTCTACCTAGATGTGAAACTGGGCTCTTTTTTAAGAAGTAAGACACAGTCCCTGAAATGGTGTATGTACATTCCAGCAATACAAAGGAATCTCTGACATCCAGGATGAAAATAGTTGAAATCTATGTATTTCTAACACATCCCTTCATATTTTGCTTTTATCTTTTTTTATGATAAATACAGTACAGTAGCCCTTGCATATAATTATACAAGGAATTAATTTTATAAGATGATGCTAAAAACAGTCAAGAAAGGAAATCTTAGTCACATTCTATCCAAAATCAGTTGAAGAGTTAACTCATGGAGACTCCCTGTGTGTCAGAGTAGAGCATCCTCTATGAGGTTTTAAAAAAATTAGTCAATTTTTTTGCAAAGTAGATCACCAGAGACTTTTCTTCTGTGGTGCCTCTGGGTGGATTCAAACCTCTAACCTTTTGGTTAGCAGCCAGTTGCATGAACTATTTGCAGCACCCGGGAACTCCAGTCACATTCCCAGCAATCCCCTGAGCCAACAGTTTCTTTGGCCCTAGCTTTATCTGATAACAGTATGTAAACTACTGGGTGGGCATGGGGAGAGAAACTTTGCTCTCAGTTTTCCTAGCTGTATCTGCTTTGGGGAGATAATTATTGTAACACAAATGAAATTTTGGTCTACAAATGAGCTGAAGAATATCATCCATCTATTTCTGTGTCAGGTAGAACTTGGTGGGTCCTGTACAGACTATTAATTTCATGGAGAATAAGCAACAGGGGAAACAGATAAATCATTAACAGATTGAAGAGCAGACCCAACAAATTCAACCAACTTTCTCTGTCTTGCAGAGAACAGAGAGAAAACATTTATGTCCCACAGTCTTTGATATCTGTTTATCTCATTAGGGAAAAAATGCTTCTGAAACCACAAGGACATGCTTTATTTCAAGTCTCAAGAATCAATTCCACATGATTTATATAAATTGAAAGATTTCACATACAGAATTAGAATCAGAATTTTCACATTTCTGGAACTATCATTTTTTTTATTTCATAAAAATAAAAACACTACAACACTGATTTGCCTCTTGTTTATTAGAGGTATATATACTGTTATCATTTGGTTTACATAAATATGGTACATAGATTTGAACATTAATATTTATTTTCTCTAAGGGAACTTTTAATTCATGAAATAAAAATTAAAGTTAAGACAAGTAGAAGAGCATTTGTAACTTTCAATATCATTTCAATGACTCAAATTCCTATTTAAAAGTAGTTTCTCCAAAGTTCTTCATACTGTATGCACAAGTCTCATCAATGTTTGTTCATTAAAGTCAGTGTTTTCAGTAAGTAAAAGAAGCACTCTATAATGTTTCCAACTGAGTCTCACTCCATCTGTCCTCCTATCTTCCTGTTTATCCATTAGCTTAAACATAAGAATTTGGCTTGGAACAGAATAGCTGGGAATCCCCCAAGCATACAGTATCCAACACTGTTTTTGTAGTTATTTTCTGTCATTTACCTACCAAGGCTAGCAGGCTTCCCAATGTGCTCTCAGGTTATATTCTGGAAATCTCCCCATAACCTGCTAAGAGTGGTGGTGGTTGTGTGCCATGAAGTTGGTTCCGACTCATAGCAACCCTACATAGGGTTTCTGAGGTTGTAAATCTTTTACAGGAGCAAAAAATCTCATCTTTCTCCGGAGGAGCATCTAGTAGACATGAACTGCTGACCTTGCAATTAAATGTACAATGGGTAACTCACACGCAACCAGTGCTCCTTCTCTTAAGAGTTGTTGTTGTTAAATGCTGTTGAGTCAATTCTGACCTATAGTGGCCCTGTGTAGGGTTTCCGAGGGGCAATTGGTAAGCTTGAACCTCCGACCTTGCAGTTCAAACCGACTTTGCATTCTAGCACATTAACCCACAGTGCCACAAGTTGCTATATAATCCACTAGAAATTATAAACTCCACTTCTTAATATAAGGACTCTTGGTGTGGTGCTGTGGATCAGCACTAGACTGTGAACCACAAGGTTGGCTGTTCAAACCCACCAGCTCCTCCTCGGAAACCCTATGCAAGGTTGCTATCAGTTGGAGCCAACTTGACAGCCCTTAACAAGAACAACTTAATATAAACACTGTGAGGGCAGGAATTTTATCATAGAATCTTGTGTACCCAGAACAATGCCTAAATCTCAATATAATCGTATCTTTGTAGAATAAATAAGACAATGGATGGATACATGAACGCATGAAGAATCAACCTTTATGTCACCTCCTATAATTTCCTGTGCCCTTTATACTCATAGAATCGCATCCTGAAAGGTTTTCCCACTATCCCTACCTCTCTTACTGGCCGTCTAGAGTTTTTACATCTAAAGGTTTCTTTCAAACCACTCATACTCCCAGTCATATGTTAGGACCTGACCCTACGCTTGAAAGTCCATACTGCTAAACCTTGTACCCAAGGTTTACGCAAGTATTTCCAGCCCTGTGAAGGCTTGGTGAAGAATGATGATCTCATTTGCCTACTTATCACAGCCAAGTCCTTTGACAAGCAAAGCATCATGTTATCCAGTGCTGCAAGATGGGTATTTGTGGAAGAATCTGAGTTGACTTTGAATAAACTAACCAATTCATATTCAAAAGAACCCCGACAGGATTGCAATGGAGATGAAATGAAATGTATGATTTATTGACTGTAAAACTGATGATCCATTCACAATTAAAAAAAGTTAAAAAAAAAAAAAGTTTTACATGTGTAGACAAATCTTAGTATTATTACCTTCCATTAATAGGCTTTGGTGAGTATTTAGTGAATAGTAACTATGGAAATAGAGTGTGAACCTAATATCTCTAAAGTATTTGATAAACAAATCTTCAGAATATATCTGTTAGCAAGGGTATGAACTATGGTCAGTATAGCACTATTAGGAGAACTTGCTACTGAATAATCAACTGGATTCCAACTAGTGACTCATTCTTTGTTGGAGGTCTCTGGTAGAGCAGCTTAGGGTTCAGGTCTTGATCCTTACTGACGTCATCAGTGTATGTAAGTGTGTGTATTGCTCAAATAGCACATATATACTATATGTATCATTTCCAAACCAACTGTTATTGTGTGTTTGTTTCTGTCACTTCTGTAACTCTCTGAAAACACTTTTTCTGCCCCCAGTAAAAGGAAACACAGCTCCAGTTGTGTGAGAATGTTTTCCATATTATAAATTCTACATTTTCCTCTAAGCAACTGCCTCCTACCTTCTGGCTTTGCCTTCTAGATATGCATTTTTTTTTTTTTAAAGTTGAATTTTCCTCTCTTGATAGCCCATTAAGTATCTTAGTGTATTCTTGTGCCTCTTTTCTATCCCCTCCCTCATATGACTAATTTTCTCCATTTCTTTTATGTTGGTTACATTTTCTTTTCTCAAATGATTCACAGGTTCATAGATTATTAAAGCTGTTAGGGACCAACCCATTGATTTCACAGATGATAAAATTGAGAGCCAGAGATTTATATTAGATGCATTTTGGCCATGTTTGGAACAAATTAGGATCTTAGAATGCACCAACAGAGGCATTGTAGGTCTGTGATAGAACTATTATTGCTTTTCAGACCCAGGTTCAATCCCAGCTGATTCACCTCATGTGCAGCCACCGCCCATTTGTCAGGGGAGGCTTGCATGTTGCTATGATGCTGAATAGATTTCAGGGGAGCTTCTAGCCTAAGCCACACTAGGAAGCAAGGCCTGGTGATCGGCTTTAAAAACTCAGCCAATGAAAAGTATCTGTGGGTCACAATGATCCAATCTGCAACCAATCATGGGGATGTCACAGGATCAGGCAGTATTTTGTTCCATTATGCTTGGGGTCACCATCAGTCAGGGTATAACTCAAGGTAGTACCAGCAGCTGTTCTTCCCTCATTTCTTAGTAGCTGTCAGCTCATTAACTTCCCAAGAAACTCCAGTAGCGTAGTGGTTACAAATTGGGCTGTGACCCACAAGGTCAGCAGTTCAAAACTACCAGCTGTTCCATGTGGAAAAAATGAGGCTTTCTGCTCCCATAAAGATTTATAGCCTCGGAAACCCTATACAGGCTCATTATGAGTTGGAACCGACTCCACGGCACATAACCACCACCACCATTGTTACAACAATGATAGAGAGAACTAGAAAATCCCCTGCAGTATAGTCAAGATTTTCTGATACCACAGAGAAGAAAACTAAAGGCCAAGGAGGCCTGGACACTTGTTGAAGGGCACACTGAAAATCAGCAGCAAAGCCAACAATGGAGAGCCCATCTCCAGATTACATCCTAAAACACTCCTGAGGTTGCTTTAATCTAAAAAGCCATCGAAATAGGAATTCATAATTAGAAAAATGCTTGTTCTTTTAATTAATATATAAGTTCTGTATTCTGGAAGTACTGTACTGGACAATCAAAAGACTGTAGAAGGGATTTTGGACAATGGGCAGGAGATTGGATTCAATGATCTCTAATGTCCCTTACACCTCTGAGATGATTTCATTCTGGATTGGGTGTATGTTGTTTCCTATGGGGTCCCTCTCCTGCTGTGAGATTAGACTTTACTTTACATTCAATATGCATGCAATCAAATACTCCAGGCATTCAAAGAGTGCAAGGAAATGCAGTTCTGTCATTTCCAAAGACAGACTACACTGCTTAGCTTTCAAAATTGCCTTTCCTAAATGAGCATTCCATAACTGAGCCTCCAAATTCTGCTTTTACTGTTTGTTCGTGTACTATGCTACTATCAGAATTAATTATGCAGCAGCTTCATGAGGAGAAATCAGATTTGGAGGAGAGTTAGGAGAGGAAAGAAAAAGGATGTACCTCCCAAGATTACTGTATCCAATTCCCCCCAAAAGTGCTGGAGTCCTTCCATAAACAGACAGATTTGGGATAGCAGTCCCCAGTGGAGCTAGCTATGGGAAGGAAGAAGTTGACATGCTTGAGATGTAAAGAATATGCCAACTACAAGACTCTGAAGGCCAACACAGTATTAACCCCTCCTTTCTGTGTAATTTAACTCCAAATGTAATCCAACACAAATCGATTTGTTTGCCTTTGAGCTCCTAAACACTACTAAGCATTAAAACGCACTGCTTTTAGTCTTTTTCCCTTTGGCAATAATGAATTCAAGGGAAATAAGCTTTTTTTTTTAAATCATAGAGAAAAAAATTTTTAAATATAAAGGGTTGAGTTCTGGAAGTTAAAAGGAAGCCTCACAAATAGGCTTGTCACATGGAATATTTTTACATGAATGGAATTACACTCCCTCCCCTCCACACACACACACACACACACACACACACACACACACACACACACACACAAATGTTCTACCTCTCTGATTATATGCAAGGGAGCCAGGTGTTGTTCACAACTCAGTGCCAAATAACCAGCAAGACAAACAACACCATAAGAGCGAATGATGATGTAGAGACTCCGTGTGCAAATCTCGCTGCTCTACTTTAAAGGACTTGGTCAGATTCTCTCCGAGCTCCTCCAGTTGTACCTAGACACAGAGGTGGGCGCCAGGAGAAAAGGAGTCATCCGAAAAACATCGGTGTCCTGTGATCAAGGAGCACTCTTCACCTACTTCTTACTACACACAAACCCTGCACCTCAGGTGTTCAAAGGAAGGTTGCTCCCCAATAGTAATATCTGTTCCCCTCTTCCGAGGTTTGCACCACTTTCCCCCAAGGGGTATTTCTCAAAGGACAGCACAACTCAGGGAGAAGGCGCCTGAATGGGAAAAACTGAGTCTTTTTGGTTGTTAACCTTATGGGGAGCAGCGTCAAGAAAACACACACACGTTCCAAGTCCGGCAAATATGCAAAGTAAGGACAAGAGGAGAGGAAAAGAGAGAAAGAGGGAGACAAACGCAGAAAAGGAGATTGGGGGGGTGGGGTGGCGGCTAAAGCAGAAGAGTCAAAGAAAGAAGGAAAAGAGAGAGGAGAAGTAGACAGGAGAAAGAGGGGAAAGAAAGGGAGAGGGAGAAGGGAGGCGGCCGGGAAGGATGAAAGAATGTGCGGGAACGTAGCCGCGGGGACCCGCGCATCCCTGGGGAGTCGCGGGTTGCGCTCCACACCCGGGCGTCAGGGGCACAGGATACGCCGCCGCTCACCTTTCAGAATGAGGGTGTCGATGTCCCGGTCGATGCCCAGGAAGTAGCACTTCCTCCAGAGGCCCGAGTAGGTAGCAAAGAGCGGCCGGCCACACTCGGCGTCCAGCCCGCCGAGCCCCAGCAGCGAGCGCCAGGACTCCGGGTCGGCGCGCCCAGCGACACCCGGGAGCAGCCGGCGCCCCAATGGGGGCGAGTCCCGCAGCGGCAGGTGCGACAGCGGCATCAGGCGGTTCTTCTGGTCCGGGGGATCGGCGCCGGCACGGCTGCGCTCACAGCTCTCCTTGTGGCGCCGGGGGTCGGTCTCGTACCAGTGGTCGGTGAAGATGGCCGTGACGAGCAGCCCCAGGGAGCAGAGGCTGAGGCCGAGGCTGAGCGCCGTGACGAGCGCCCGCGGCTCCATGGCTTCCCGCCCCGCCGCTGCAGCCGGTGGGCTCGCGCGCCGCCGCCAGACACAATGCACTTGGCCTCGGCTCTCCTCCGCGCTCCCTCCCTTCCGCCCCCACCTCCCTCCCACGGCCTCCCCGCCCTCCGCACGACGCCCCGCTAGCTCCCTCTCCGCCGGCCTTATCTCCCTTTCCCACCGGCCGCCCGACCGCCCCCTCGCCAGTCCCCAGTCACCTCTCCCTCCCCCGCGCCGCACTCACTTTCGTGCCTCCTATCAGTCTCCAGCCCCCTTTCCTCACTCTCCGCGCCCCACCTCCAGATCTGCCCTTCTCTCCCACGATCTCCCTTCTCCTCCTCCCCGTCTTCGCCTTTCTCTTCCTTCTCCTCCTCTCTCTCCAACCCTGTTCCTACTTTCCGTGCACTTTTCTTCAACTCCTCTATGTCTCATTTTCCTCTTATTTTGTTTCTCTACTTTCCGGCTCCGTCTCCTTTTATATCCCTGCCCTGGACTTGATCGATGTTTCTCTCCACCTACCCTGGAGCTCACCGCCTCCCCCACCTCTCCCCTCCAATGACCTTAAAAGATGTCCGTGAACATCAATCAGTAACAGTTTTGTTCCTCATGCTACCTGATTTTGATCAGTGTCCCGTTTTGGAACCAGAAGCAATTTCCATCCAGGTCGAGCTGCATGGGATTTAACTCTTGGAAATGTAGATCTGAAACTGAAGACCCTTTCTCCTGGCCCCTGAAGAAGGCAGCCTCTTAGACCCCTTGGTAACTCTCACAGAGATGCTTTCTCTTTCTCACCAAGTGGAACCTCTAAGAGTTCTATCTGCTCCAGCCCCTCTTCTGGAACTAAAGAACTGGACCTATAGAACAATGGCCAGAGATTTTATCATACTTCATTTCAGGCTACTCTGTGGTTGACTGTTGTCGGTTCCGACTTATAGAGATTCTGAGGACCAGCTGGTGGGTTTGAACCACCGACCTTGTTGTTAGCAGTCCGATATTTATCCTACAGCGCCACACCAGGACCCACAGGTTGACTGGCCTCCTTAAATTTCTGAAAGAACATGGGATCAATAAACCCTTGCAGTGGCACCTGCTCTGTGAGGTGATTATTGCCTTTGAATCAAGAAAGCCCCCAGTAATAAATCAAAGTAATGATTTTCTTATGTGCAAGTTTCTGCCTGGGCTGGGAGGCTCCACAGCAAAGCAATGCTGCACACTGAAGTCACTGTTTCAGCTTGACTCTGCTCCTCCACAACACTAAGCAGTTAAAAAAAAAGTGAATTTCCAGAATTCAGGCAAATTCATTTTCCTAAATGAGGAAATGTGAGGACCCAGGATACTGAAATAGTTAATTTTCTTATGTTGCATGATCTTTACAACAGAGATGCAATACCCTTGTGCCACTTAGTGCCCTTGGTGCCACCCCTCAAGATAGAAAGCCATGTTGGATGAGCCCAAGAGTGGTAATTCCTGTGTTCTTATGCTATGAAATATTAATGATCAAGAGATTATGAGGCATTTATTAGGTACTAAATGTCATTACTCTGCAGTTTAATGGGACTTATTAATTAGTGCCCCACATCAATTGGTATGAATGTGATTTATATATTTCCTCTGGAATGACATGGGTAAAGGTGGTATAAGAATCTTACTGGCGTTTATTTTCATTGCTGTTTGTGCTCACCACCTACAGAGGAAATGTTCCAATGAAGAGTGTGTACCTTTTCTGAGTTGCTCATAGATCACTTAAGCAAATCTTATAGTCATATCAGACCCCTGTGCCCATTTCTGCTGACCTGACAATATGAATTATAGCTTGGAGTTTCTCACAGCTTCAGCAAGATCTATAGTGAGCTCTAGTCTAAGTAAAGAAGACAAAGAATTATAATTTTAGTGTACTTCTCACCTATAAGCTTTTCCTTAACAGGAAACACTAAGCTCATCAAAGGAGTCTTATCTGGATTTATACCAAAATGATAAGATTTAGAAGCTTTCTTTCATTTATATTTTATAATAAATGTAAAAGCCTATATCCTTATGGGTACACAGAGAAAATACATTTAACTGTGAGCCCACATCTGAAATTCACTTGAGTTGTCTGACATTCTTCCTTTTTATTATTTTTTATATGCCTTTTGAGATAAAGTCATTATAAAATTTGCAGGTCACATGGGTTGTCAAACCTTTAACAAGTCTTTACCCACTTTTCAAATACTAGTGTATTTATTGCAAGAAGTAGATAGATACTCAACCACATTTCAGAGTCATTGGATTATCTACATGTAATAACACTATACCCAACTGGAACTAGATAGAAAGAAACCTCTTTCTCAGGTACTTCTGTTTAACTTAAAAGAACATAATGCTCTGCCTCATTTTTAAAGTCTGAACTCTTTGATCACACCCAACTTAGATAGTGGTATTATCCCTGAAGCTCATTTATGCCTGTGTTTAAGATCAGTCTCAACATATAATCCAAAGGTTACTATATGATGGATTACCCTTGACAGTATTTCATTAAAAAAAAAAAAAAAGTCACACATTACAAATATGGGCCAGCAGTATGTAATGAGAGCACTGCCTCTGCTGGTAAGCCATTAATGATATCCGCAGTGATGTGACATGTCATGTATACACAAGCTATGCAACGGCGACTGCCCATGGCTCCAGTCAGGTTTTAAAATTTCTTCTTTGGATGTTTCTAACAATGAAATAATACCCCACAACCCCAATAATGTTAGGGGAATTAGAATACAAAGAAGAACAAATGGCCCCCATGTTCAAGATGCTTCCAGTCCAGTGGTAAGATACAGACAAATACACAGAACAAGATGCAAGTGCTATAGTAGAAATAAGAACAAAACGCTATAGGAACATGCACAGTGAAGGGAAGAACTGCCTGAGGGAATCAGAAAGGCTGCACTGAAGAAGTACTTTTGATTTAATTCTCAAAGAATGCATTAAACTTTGCCAAGAGAATAATAACAGAGACGTTGGCATTACAGTTTGAATATGTCTTTGCTTTGTATTTCTTCAAAATTTGCATGTGTATTTCTTTGGTTTACATTTCTATCTCACAAATTTAGAGCCTGCAATAATTTGCTGTTGTTGTTGTTAAGTGTCCTGTCAAGTCGATTCTGACCCATAGCGACCCTGTATAGGGTTTCCAAGGAGCAGCTGGTGAGCTTAAACCACCAACCTTGCAGTTCAAATGACTTTACAGTTTGACACATTAGCCCACAGCGCCACACCAGGACTCCTGCAATAATTTGGACAACATAAAATGAGTATTTTTCTACATTTCTTAAAACATAAAGTTGATGTGTTCTAATGACTGACCATAAGCAAGATACTTCCAGATGAGTGGAGGCAAAAGTCTCAGCTGGAATCCAGTCGATGTACAAGGGCGTTTAGCCTGACAGGGAGTCAAGATGATGGGAGATTAAATTTCCAGCCAGAACACTGTGGCATGTCTCAGCACTGGCTGTGCTCTGACCTGAGTGTTTTCTAACTTGACTTGTTCTTCACTTGTCTTAAATTTCTCTCTGCCACCTCTAGACTTGATATCCCCAGTGTGTCTTTAAGACAACAACGATGTTCTAAAATGACAGGGCTAGAACCAGAGAGTTTTTACCTGGTGTTTCACTGTACTATTGAATTCAACACACCTAAAATTTAACTCTCAGATTTCCCTATGGTTCACCTGCTCTTCCAAACTTCTCTCCCTCTGGTGTTGACAAGTCACTCAGACTCAATATTGTAGTTATCTATCACATTTAGAGTCCTAGTGTGGTGCTGTGGGTTAATGCACCAGACTGCAAAGCTGTTTGAACTGCAAGGTCAGCAGTTCAAGCTCACCAGCTGCTCCTTGGAAACCCTATACAGGGTCACTATGGGTCAGAATCGACTGGACGGCACTAAACAGCAACAACAAATCACATTTGCAAAGTCATAGGGACTTTTCCTTTGAAATATCTTTGTATCTGCTCCTTCCTCTACGTTTCTGCCACTTTCTATTGCTATGCCTTTATCACCTACCATCTAGATTACTATAACAATTTCCTCTGTGGGCCCCACCAATCCAAGATCAACCCATCCTGCAGTTGTACCAATTGCCAAATGCAACTTCCTCAAGTTGCTACTTTGATTATGTCATTCTCCAACTTTCAACTCCTCTCGCTAGGTTAGAGAGAATGACCCACTGTACCACTCTAGAAGCCTTCTTTGTTCTTGTCAGTAACACACACAAGGGTTAGTCAAAAATTACCCGCACTCCAATTATATTAAAATGCCCGTCCATGTACACAACAACATTGAGTGCACACGTGAAATGATTCTGTTGAATAGACGAGGGGCAGTGGCAAATCATTTGCAAATCAGCCATGGCTCTGCCATGACAGATTTGGGCTTGTGCGAGACAGTTACCAAAACAACCCACAGAAGAGCATAAACAGAAGCATTTGGACATCTGCAAACAAAATTTGGACCAATAATCAAAGGAAGGTAATTGTTTTGTTTTTAAATCGTTACTGGTGACGAGACATGGTTTCATCTTTACAAGCCTGAGAGTAAACAGCAGAGTATGGAATGGAAACATCCTGAATTACTGACCAAGAAAAAGTTTAAAAGTCAACCATCAGCAGGAAAATTGATGCTTATAGTTTTCTGGGACTCTCAAGGGCCAGTATTGGAACACTATCAGGAAAAAAGGTCCAACAATCAACAGTGCTCATTACTGTGAGATGCTCACTAAGGAGCTGAAGCCTGAACTTCTGATTAAATGCAGAGGACCACTAGCCAAAGGCATTGTGATCTTGCATGACAATGCATGTCCTCACACCTCTGCCCACACTGCTGACACTCTGCAAAAACTTCCTTTTGAGGTGTTAAAGCTTCATCCCTATAATCCAGATCTTGCTCTATGGGACTTTCACCCTTTTGGTCCCTTGAAAGCAGCCCTTCAAGGATGAAGATTCACCTCTGATGAAGAAGTGAAGAGAGCAGTACATTTGGGGTTTGCAGTTCAGCCTAAAACAGTTTTTAATAAGGGAATGCAAAAACTTCTTGACAGATAAACAAAGTGTATTGAAAAGCAAGGATATTATGTCCAAAAATGATCTATTTGTCTTTTCTAAAAGTTGATTAAAATAAATTCTTCAGCCAGAGTGCAGCTAATTTTTTTACTTACCCTTGTACATCTCCAATTATCATAGAGTTGGGTTTTTTTTAATGTTTTATTATGAATTATATGATAGTTTACATGGGAGAACATTAGTTTTACATTCATCCTATCGTATATCATTTCATTGCTATGGTTACCATCCCCTTGCACGCATCATCAACCAACCAAAAGGTATACACAACAAACCTGCCCACCCCCGACCCAGTCATCAGCACACAGTCCCTCTCCCTCTCTCCATCTGCTCCATCTCTCCAGGTCATTGTCTCTGCCTTCATCTCAGGCATCACTGCTTCTCTGGGTTGGGTCCCGCTCTCTGCTCTTCTCCCTTGATGGTCCCAGGGACCTCCGCTCCTAGACTGAAAAGTTAATCACTCCCCTCCTTGCTACAAAATGTCTACCTTTACATTTCCAACCGTCACAAGCAGTCCTGATAACAATTATTCACTATTGTATCACAAGAGACCCATCCACATCTCCTTTCATCAGTCCCACCTAGACAGATTATATACTACTAAATGGAGATTCTACCTTCCTTCACGCCCTCTGAATCTAGGTTCTCTCTTGAAAGCTTGCAAGCCAGTCACTTCTTGCCTTTGTAGCACCCCCGATTTTGGGTAGCCAATTTCCAAGTTGCCCATCCCTATCTACTCTGTGTATGGAAGGGGTGGGAATGATCCTTGCTGTAAAGATTTATTCCCTCTTTTGAGCTACTACGTCCATAGGTGTAGGTCAAGTTCATCAAATTGTATCAGATTAGTCTTTTGTTCCTCTTCTTTCTTCTTCTGGTTGAGCTTTGATCATCCAGTCATTGAAGCCAGGTCAAGTGGGTATTATCTGCAAGTGTGGGTGTTCTTGTGCATATGCCCTCTCTTCTTATCAGCTGGACATTTCACTCTCCATTCTAGTCCTCTGTGGCTGTGTCATTGATTCTGGGCCCAAGAGTCCCCAGGTCTTGCCACACTGCTGGCCAACTAGGTCTCCACCCGAGTTAACAGGAGTCTATTAAACATTGTAGGGCTTAGCTTGCAGCTTCATTGCTGTTTTTCCCTTACTTCCCCTTCTTGGTAACAAGCATGGTCACCAATCAGAATGTGTATTCCCATTGAGTCCTTGTCTTGGAAGGAGGTTTACACTGAGGGGACCCGACCACTTGCCTTGATGTCTCCTGGGCAAGCAACTTGCTTGTTCTTATAGTAACAGTCAGTCTGCCTATATTGTTTGTATTTTTCCTGTAGGTCTTTCTTTCAAGAAGTATCTTCTGTTCTTCTAGCCACTCCAGGCTGGTCTGCTCGTCCTTTCAAGTGGAAATTTCCCATCTCTGAAGATCTGAATGCGGTTCAGGCTTCCACCTATAGTCTTATGTAATGCAGAGGTGCCACAGGAAGCCTCCTTCACTGGGCACAGTGTAGCCCCATTTTGGATATTCCAATCAGTTATAGGCAGACGACGAACTTATAAGCTTTCTATGGTGATGTTTCTGGCTATTCCTTTCTCTCCCCCTCCAGTGTCTATTTTATAATATAATGCAAGAAAAACCAAGATTCAAAAGACAGCCAAGTATCTTAACATTATTTATCATAGAGTTTTGGCAATGATTTGTTGACATATATTTGCTCAGCTAACCATAGATATTCTAAAAGAAAGAGTTTTTTTCCCACCCTTTTGACCAAGTGTTGAGACCAAAAGCAGTATCTTTCTTCATTCCAAACATTTGGATTCCACAGAGTTTAGACTAGACTGTTTAATCAAAACATCACTAGCTTTCATAAATAGTGATTTCTAGTTTCTGTGTTTTTGTTTTTGTTTTTGTTTTTTTGTAATAGCAGAAATTGGTTCAGGATTTATATAAGGATATAGTCAATTACATTGTTGATCTACAATACATCATGTCTACAAATAATTGAAGTATCTGATATTAAAGTCATCACTCTAAATTTTTGTTATAAAAGAATTTCATTTTAATTTAATAACGTATTTGAACAACTGCAATGTAAAAGTTACTTGCTAACTCCCACTGAATTATGTAAGATGGATAAAATATTCTCTGTGCCCTCAGGGAGTTTTAGGTTAATGGAGGAAAAAGATGCAATTGCAAGAGGCCACAAGAAAGGGTAGCCCGGAGTGAGTGCTATCACAGAGACACAAAGAAAATGCAACAGGGGAGCCTCCCACAGAGATATTAATTTTCGTTGGGAAGAATATGGCTAAGCCTAGTGTGATAGATACTATCTGAGTTAGCCTATAGAAGAAGAGGGGAATTTTCTATATGTGTGTCAATTTCATCTAGGACAAAGCCAAAAGTCAATTTTAGAAGTAGTACCTACCACACTGTGCTCTTCTATACCCCATACGTGTGGTAAGGCATCTTGGCAGTGCCATTTTGTCACTGACTGGAAGCCTGGAACCACAAAATACCATAACATGCCCAAAATAGACAGTGCCTGATAAGTTTCTCATTTCACTGACACACCGCAGAATGTCACCATTCTTTTTCACATTCCTGGATTAAGCTGTTTCCTTTTTGGAGCCTTCAAGCACATATGGTGAAAAAGAAAACCGTTCAAAGAAACCCATAATCATGTTAGTCCCACTCAGAGTGTGATGTTTTAGCAGATGGTGGTTTATTAATTGCCATACCTACTGTACTCCTCACCCTATCTGTATGTCTGGATACTAGGTTTTCATTTGGGGTCTTACTCAGCTCATTCAGGCAATGTTTGACAACCCAGACATAACTGGATGTAATATATATAGTCTTTCCAATTCACAGCAGCTTGTGATGGTGGTCCCATAAACAGAAAATTAGTATTTCCAGGTGTCTTTCCTTCTGTTTGCTGTCGGACCTCGTCTCTCAGCTGTGCATGCTCACAGGACTACATTCTGGGTACTGCACATGGGCACTGAAATCAGACTGCATGTGAATTTCAGACCCACTTCTTCCTATCTGGAAACCCTTAGTCAGTTACCTAACCTCTCCAAGTTGTCTATATTCTGGAAACAGTATTTTCAATGTCTTCTTAACTGGATTAATGACACATGATTATCATATGATAGACACATTCCTTCCCCCTCCCACTTCAACTCCATCCCCCTCCTCCCTGTAAACAAACACACAAATATCTTCAGAAAACTCAAAGCCCTGGTTATAAGCAGCATCTTCAAAAAAGTTCACAGAAAATGTATATTATGAAAAGAACTTTGCATGGATTTTAAAATATTTTCACACCAAAATAAACTCATACTGCTTTGTGGTAGTATGTCTGAACAGGATCTAGTTATAGACACTAAGAAGGATGAGAAATCAGTTTGAAAAGAGTCTCAATTAGAGGAACATGAATTCTGCTAAAATTGAAGCGAGAACAAACACCAAGTTTATGGTGAAGCTTGGGCAGAAGAATGGTGAAATCATTGATGCTTTATGAAAAGTTTTTGGGGACAATACCCCAAGGAAATCAGCAATTTATCAATGGGTAGCTCGTTTAAGAAGGAATGAAACAATGTTGAGGATGAAGCCTGCAGTGGCAGGCAGACCATCTACATCAATTTGCAAGGAAACAATTAATCTTGCATGCACCCTAATTGAAGAGGACACACTTTTAACAGCAGGAACAATAGCTAACAGCATAAACATCTCAAATGGTTCAACTTATAAAATTCTGACTGAAAAATTAAATTTAGGCAAACTTTTTGCTAGATTGGTGCCAAAACTATTGCACCCAGATAAGATGCAGACAAGAATAGACATTTCAATGGAAATTTTAAACAAGTGGGATCAAGATCCTAAAGCATTTCTTTGAAGAATTGTAACGAGATGAAACATGGCCTTACCAGTATGATCCTGAAGACAAAGTACAATCAAAATAGCTACCAAAAGGTAGAACAGATCCAGGCAAAGCAAAGGTGGACAATTCAAGAGTAAAGGCCATGAGGACAGTTTTGGAGGGATGCTCAAGGCATTTTGCTTGTTGACTTCTAGACGGCCAAAGAATGATAGTATCTGCTTATTGTGAGAGTGCTTTGAGAAACTTAGCCAAAACTTTAGCAGGAAAACACCAGAGAAAGCTTCAACGGAAAGTCCTTCTCCCCCATGACAATGCTCCTGCTCCTTCCTCTCAGATAAGGATAATTTGGCAAGAATTTCAATGGGAAGTCATTGCGTTTCCATCATACAGTCTTGTTTTGGTTCCTTCTGACTTATTTTTGTTTCATAATCTTAGAAAATGTTTAAAGGGCACCCATTTTTCTTTAGTTAATAATGTAAAGAAGACTGAATTGGCATAGTTAAATTCCCAGAACCCTCGGTTCTTTTGGAATGGACTAAGTAACTTTTAAGGGTCCCTGGTAGCATAGCAAATTACGCATTGTGCTTTTAACTACAAAATCAGCAGTTTGAATCCACCAGCTGCTACATACAAGAAATACGAAGCTTTCTGCTTTTGTGAAGATTTACAACCTCAGATACTTGGTAGGAGTCACTATAAGTCAGAACCGACTCTATAGCACACTTCCACCATCACCAAGTGGCTGTTAACGTCACTTACAAAGTGTCTTGAACTTGATGGAATTTATGTTGAGAAATAAAATTTGTACTTTTTATTTTTATCTTTTCATTTCATTTTCCATGAACTTGTTAAAGATCCCTTGTGTTAAGGCCATATTGTTTTAAGTGGCTACTTAGAAATAGCTAAGCAATTTCTTAATGGCATGATTCTTTTCCATATTACTTATTATTTCATATTATTTAAACCTGAGAGGCAATCTACTATTCTCATTTCCTTACTGTTGTTGTTTTTATGTGCTGTTGAATTAGTACCGACTCATAGTGACCTTATTCACAACAGAATGAAACGCTGAGCCCATTGTTGCTGCAACTAGACCAGTCCATCTCGTTAGGGATATTCCTTTTTATTCATTGTTCCTTCCTCTTTACCAGTATGATGTCATTCTCCAGGCACTAACCGCTCCTGAAAATATGTCCAAAGTATGAGAGACATAGTTTGGCCATCCTGGCTTCTAAGGAACATTCTAGCTGTACTTCTTCCAACACAGATTTGTCTGTTCTTCTGGCAGTCCATGGTACTTTAAATATTGCTTTCCATTACCATAACTCAAATGAATCAATTATTCTATGGTCATCTTTAGTTGTTGTCCAACTTTCATATGCATATGAAGCTATTGAAAATACTATGGCTTGGGTTGTTGTTTTTGTTGTTAGGAGCCATCAAGTTAGTACCAACTCATAGCGACCCTATGCACAGCAGAACAAAACACTGCCCAGTGCTGGGCCAACCTCACAATTGTTATGAC
>NW_006408542.1:8002505-8007885 GCF_000296735.1 Chrysochloris asiatica | reverse complement strand
AACCAATAGATCCATTTTGGAAGAAGTGCAGCCAGAGTGCTCCTTGGAGGCCAAGATGGCCAAACTTCGTCTCTCATACTTCAGACATATTGTCCAGGAGGGACCAGTTCCTGGAGAAGGATATCTTGTTTGGTAAGGTAGAGGGTCAGAGAAAAAGAGGAAGACCCCAACGAGATGGATTGGCCAAGTGGCAACATCGATGGACTCAAGCGTGGCTACAGTAGTGAGGTTGGCCCAGGATCAGGCAGTGTTTTGTTCTGTTGTGCATAAATAAGGTCGCTATGGGTCAGTACCGACTTGATGGCACCTAACAACAACAACAATATCTTTGACCCAACACAGTCTATTCTTAGATCAAAGAGCACAGCCTTCAGTATGTATAGCATCTCAATGTAAACTAAACAAAAATCCTCACCACTGGACCAATAAACAACATGGCTTGGGTTAGGCACAGCATAATACTCAAACTGACATCTTTAGTCTTAAATATTTTAAAGAGATCTTGTGCAGCAGATTTGCCTAATGCAGTATGTCATTTGATTTCTTAACTGTTGCTTCCATGAGTGTTGATGGTTGATTTGAGCAAAATAAAGTTTTTGACAACTTCAGTCTTTTCTCCATATATATGGATGTTATTTATTGGTCTAGTGGTGCGGATTTTGCTTCTTTTTCTTTGAGGTGGAACCCATACTGATGCCACATTCTTTTCCATATATTCCAGCTTCTCATGTTATTGCTCAGCATACAGATTGATAAGTATGGTGAAAGAATACAATCCTGGCATACACTTTTCTTAATTTTAAACAATTTACTGCTCCCTTTTCTGTTTGAACAACTGCCTCTTGTTCTATGTATAGGTTCCTCATGAACACAATGAAATGTTCTGGAATATTCATCCTCTGCAATATTGTCCATAGTTTGTCATAATACAGAGTCGAAAGCCTTAGCATAGTCTCTAAAGCACAAGTAAACATCTTTCTGGTATTCTCTGCTTTCAGCCAAGATCCATCTGATGTCAGCAATGAGATCCCTCATTCCACATCCTTATCTGAATCTGGCTTGAACATATCAATATACTTTTACAGCCATTTTTTATTTATCTTTAGCAAAATTTTACTTGCATGCGATATTAGTGATATTGTTTGATGATTTTCACATTCTGTTGGGCCACTTCCTTTTGGAATGGGCACAAATATGGATCTCTTCCAATCAGTTTGCCAGGTAGTTGTCTTCCAAATTTCTTGACATAGATGAGTGTGTGCCTCTAGTGTTGCATCAATTTGTTGAAAGATTTCAGTTTGTATTCCATCAATTCTAAGAGTCTTGTTCATTGCCAATGCCTTCAGTGTGTTGTTGACTTCTTCCTTCAATACCACTGGTTCTCGATCATATGCTATCTCTTAATATGATTGAACATTGACCATTTCTGTTGGTGCAGTGACTGTGTATTCCTTCCATCTTCTTTTGATCCTTTCTGAATCATTCCATATTTTGCCTGTGTTGTTGTTGTTAAATGCTGTTGAGTTGGTTCTACCCAATAGTGACCCTGTATGGGGTTTCCAAGCAGTGGCTGGTGAGCTTGAAATGCCAATCTTGTGGTTCAAACCGACTTTGCAGTCCAGCGCATTAACCCACAACGCCACACCAGGACTTCATTTTGCCCATAGAATCCTTCAATATTGCAAGTCAAGGCTTGAATTTTTTTCTTCAGTTCTTTCAGCAGTGACAAAAAACAAGATATGAGATTATTGCAAGGAGGAGCTTATCCCAGAAAACATTCAGGGTCAGGAAAAAGGCTAGCTGAGGTCCTTGGAGTCAGAAAGATTTGGAGAAGAGCTATGGGAGTTACCATCAAGACAAAGGAAAAGAGAGACATACAGTGCATGATCAAGAAATGTTAGTTATGTATTTTTATTCTATAAATCTAGAGGGAAAATTGCACAAAATTAGCAGCATTCCAAGGAATAGACACAGAACATTCTACGGAGTTTCAATTTTAGTTAAAAAGAAACTAAGTATGACCCCAGGGAAACCAGTCAGAGGCTAATTCCCTAATCCTGGCAAGGAGCAATAGTAGTTTGGACCAGAAAACAGCAGTAGAGGGAGAAAGACATGGCTGGTCCAGACTTCTGGAAACTGAGCTCACAGGATTGCTCTGAGCCCAGAGGAGGAAAAGGAGGAATCAAGAATCACACTTACAGTTCTAGTTTGAGTGTTTGAATGGTAGGACCAACAGCAACAAAATATAATGAATATAAAGCACTTACCAATGCAATGAATGCAAAGGCTAATCTATAATAAGTGTTCAATATATAAATGACAGCTGTTGTCACTGTCATTATTTATCATCTCCAGCAATAATATTTGGTGGCTGCTCACATTTACAGGCTATGATCCTGGATGCAGACCCAAACATTACTCTCCCAAGCATAGTGCCCTAATGAAAAGCATGGCGGCCTACCCAGAAGGCCTCTAAAATCATAAATTATCTGTAGTATTGGTGAAATAATGAGCATTCAAAAGTATGAGAAACCATTATGTTCTTTAAATAGGCTATTTTGTTATAAGCCCATAAAAGGGGTTTAATGCTGTTTTGCGAATAGCTGAAATAAGCTGCCAGAGTATGATAAGGTATCTCCATTTCTCAAGGTCTTTAAAACGGACTAGATAGAAAGACCTCTGTGGAAAATGACTGTCCGCAGCTACTGCATTTTATGAGTATAAATCATGTTAGGAGAATAAAGGGAGTTCTTGGACTTTTCTCTACTTCAACAAGGGACTGGGGAAGTCCGAAGAGGACCAGAGGTTGTGAAGTCAGATGTGGGCAATGTCTGGATAAGAGAAGGAAAATAGACAGCCTTCCTCTATGAAGGGATGGATGAAAGGACTCAAGACTCAGCAAAGATGCAGCTGCTAGAAGCCAGAAAAGGTCTGTGCTGCAGTGGTGAGAAATCCATGCTTTGCTCCTGTGAGATAAGAGGATCTTCCAGATTCTCTTTCTCAAAACTAGAAGAAAAAGAGAGAGTCAAACGTCCCTCTGAAAACAGTGACTCCAATGCAGGCCAGTGGTCATTTGCCTTCAACTCAGAGAGCAAAGTAACTACCCTGGACAACTCTGTTTCTGTCTTCAATTCTTGATTTGGATGAACCCCTGGAAAAATGATCTGAGTCCAGGTAATTATTAGCCAGCATATGAATGGCCATTATGAAGCCAATACTCAGAGGAATACATAACACTGTGTTGTGTTCTTTACAAGGCTTCTCATGCCAGGATTTCATCAGGCACTGTGGAGTGTAATCATCTGATGTGCACAGGGCTTGGAGAATCATTCTGTTCTTTTGGAAGGAGTAACCAGTTTGGCAGAACTTGGTACATGCATCCTCAGAGCCGCACCTGTGCCCCTGTGATGTATGGGAGCCACATGGCGTTGATGGTCACTCAGGTGAAGAAACACATGAAAGCTTGGGGACAAATTACCATTTCACCTCCAACTTTTTGTATGGAGAGGCAGGACCTTGTCAGGGCCAGATTTGTGAGGCTGATTAAAAAAGAGAGAGGGGGAATGCACTAATGGCCCAAAAGTAATCCAAGTAGGTAGCTTTGATGTATGAGTTCCATCTGCCTAATTTATTTGGTGCCTGCAATCTGCATGTAATAGACAGCCTCAGATCCTGTGAGTGGCAAGTCAGGGAGGGAGTTGGCAATAGGGGAGATGTCTCTTAGTGTTTTCCAGCTAGGCCACCATGTGTTGTGTGTTGGTATTAACTCCACTGAAACCAAAATACTACAGAAAGGAGTCTCTCCTATAAAGCTTCATGTTTAGCAAAAGAAATTCCTGGAGTTTTAAGCCCTGAAGTTTAATCTTGAATTCCAAAAGGTTATTTTTCTGGGCACTTAAGGAAATTCTTTAATTTCTAAATGTCCTTTTCTGAAAGATGCTTGGATATTTTGGTCCTGAATTTGGGGAGGAGGAGTCCTGACGTGGCGCTGTGGGATAATGAGTCTGACTACAAAGTCGTTTGAACTGCAAGGTTGGTGGTTCAAGCTTACCAACTGCTCCTTGGAAACCCTATACAGGGTTGCTATGGGTCAGAACTGACTCACAGCACTTAACAACAACAACAACAATTTCAATTACTTGTTTTTCCCATTCTTAGCAGTTTGTCTTTTTCCATACCAGCCAGTTTGCCAAGAAATTCATGTATTTTGTTGTTGTTGATAAGTGCTGTTGAGTCGATTCCGACCCACAGTGACCCTGTATAGATCTCAAACAAAATGGCTCTCACAGCCTTATTGTTAAGTGGGTTTATAAAGCCTCTTTTTTTTTTTTTTTTTTTTTTTTTTTTGGTGGTAAAAATATATTTACTGCTATTGAATGATGATGCACAGAGGAAATTGTAATCATTGCAATGAAATGATGAGTGTAAAACTGATGTTCTCCCTTGTAAACCATCATTCAACTCACAATAAAAACTTAAAAAATATATACATGTATTATATATAGTTACCAAAACATTTGTAATTTCCACATTTTGAATTGTATAATTCAGTGGCATTAACGATATTCATTGTGTTATGAAACCATCACCAATATCTTTTCCAAGGTTTTCCATCACCCTCAACAGAAACTCAGTGTTCCCAAAGCAATGATCCCTGATTTATCTTCTCTTATATCCCAGAAACCATTAATGAGCTTTGGTCTCTCATTCCTCTTTTTCACTGACTCTTCTTTTTTTCCAAGCATGCTGTTCTTCTCAGGGACTAATCCCTCCTGACAATATCCAGATTACAAGAGACCAAGTCTTGCCATCCTTGCTTCTAAGGAGAATTTTGGCTGAACTTCTTCCAAGTCAGATTAGTCTGTTCTTCTGACACTCCATGGTACTTTTAATATTCTTTGCCAACACCATCATTTAAATGAATCAGGTACAGCTATTGGTCTCTCCTTGTGTAGAAGAAAGAAGAGTGGTAAGAAATGAAGATGCTTGCAATGCATTAGTCCAGTGGACTAATGGAACATGTGAGCATCAGTCTCCATGATTCTGAGACCAGAAGGACTAGATGGTACCTGGTTACCACTAGCAACTGCCCTGAAAAGGATCACATTAAAGGGTCCTGGATAGAGTGGTAGAAAAATGTAGAACAAAATGCAAAATTATTTAAAAAAAAAAAAAAGGTTTACTCATCAGAAAGAAATCAAAGGAACCTGAAGTTATGGCCTTTGGCCCTTTAGATCTGGAAAGGAACTCACCCTTGTGGCCCAATTTTCAGCCAAGTAGCAGACAGTTTTATAGTGGGGGACAACAACCCTAGCAAGGTATACTCACTATGAAATGGCTAATCATTCAAAATCAAAAGGGCAACGTTTTTCTAAGGACC
>NW_006408542.1:8000802-8002075 GCF_000296735.1 Chrysochloris asiatica | reverse complement strand
GAAGCTTAGCCATCTTGGCCTCCAAGGAACACTCTGATTGTACTTCTTCCAAATGTATATGAGGCAATTGAAAATACCATGACTTGGGTCAGTTGTGCCTTAGTCATCAAGGGACATCTTTGCTATTAACACTGTAAAGAGGTCTTTTGCAACAGATTCTCCCAATGTATAGAATAATTATTGTTTGGTGCCATGGAGTTGGTACCGACTCATAGCGACCCTGAAGACAGCAAAAAGAAACACTGCCTAGTTCTGCACCAACCTCACAGTCATTGCTACATTTGAGCCCATTGCTGCTGCCACTGTGCCAATCATCTCTTTGGGGGTCTTCCTCTTTTTCTCAGACCCTCCACTTTACCAAACATGGCATACCTCTAATATACCCAAAGTATGAGAAATGAAGTCTGGTCATCTTGGCTTCCAAGGAGCATTCTGTCTGTACTTCTTCCAACACAGATTTGTTTGTTCTTCTGGCAGTCCATGGTACTTATAATATTCCCCTCCAAAACCAAAACTCAAATGCATCAATTCTTCTACTGTCTTCCTTATTCACTGCCCAACTTTCACATGCATATGAGTTTACTGAAAATACTATGGTTTGGATCAGGTTCACCTTAGTAGTTAAATTAACATCTTTGTTCTTAAACACTTTAAAGAGGTCTTGTGCAGCAGATTTGCCTAACACAATATGTCATTTGATTTCTTGGCTGCTGCTTCCATGAGTGTTGATGGTGGATCTGGGCAAAATGAAGTCTTTGAATAATAGTACATAGTCAACACTTTCTGATCACATACTATTTGCTAGGCACTATTTTAAGCAACTTACATGGTTTTCTTATTTAAACATATTATAATAATTATTACATCAGCAGTTTGAAACTACCAGCCATTTCTTGGGGAAAAGATGAGGTTTTCTGCTCCTGTAAAGCTTTGCAGGCTTGGAGACCCTATACAGGGTCAGTATGAATTGGAACCAACTCCACAGCACACCACCACCATTACTATCTCCATTTTACAAATGAGGAAAATGAAGTTTAGACAGGCATAAGGTCATAATTTTGTTAATAAGTTAGAGACATGAATCAAAGTCATAGCTAGGAATCAAACCTGCCTGGTGTGACTGCAGGGTCTATACTCTTTTTTTTTTTTTAATTTAAGGTTTTTATTGTGGATTGAGTGAAAGTTTACAGGACACATCATCAGTTTCACATTCAACACTTCATATAACTTGTTTCATTACATTGATTATAATCCCCTCCATATACCATCAGTT
>NW_006408542.1:7958120-7986449 GCF_000296735.1 Chrysochloris asiatica | reverse complement strand
ACTTCCAGCTCATTTGCCTCAGTCACTTTATCTCGTTTCTGGACATGTGCAGATATGGTCATCTGCTTCTGTTTTTTGGGCATCTTCAGGGGTTATCTTTGGACTTAATACTTAGATGGGTAGGTGTTTTGGTATTTTTTATGCTTTCCGATTCCCTCCAGATAGATATGATCAGGAAATGGGCTTCCCTTTTCACTCTTCTTCCTGAGAAATTTCAAGATACCACTGTTGATCATTTTAACGTAATTTAGGATTTAATTTTTGGTCTATTTCCTATTTCGTCTGCTTGTCCCACTTCATAATCCCTGTTCAGGACTTTTATTTTAGTTGGAAACAGTTCAGGGCCAGCTGTGGCCGTTTGGTTTTAATTGGAAACTGTCTCTTTAAATTTCCAGGAGATCTGTGCTCATGCGTAGTAAAACCCTCCGAGGGTGGGGCTGGGGTGCCCGCTAGCTCAGGCACCCCTATAGTCACCAGAATGGAGGTGCACAGACAGCAATGGACCAATGAACAGCTACCAAAAGAAAATAATGTCCACACCTTTTTCTCAGCAGTTCTGCCAGGCGTCTGTGGCTGCTCCGATCCTTCCCCTGCTTTGTCTCACCCAAGATGGCGGCTCCTGGAGCTGCCGAGCATCCTGGACTTGTTTGTTCTCTCTGGTCTTAACTTTTTATTGTGAATTGGGTGGAAAATTTACAGAGAAGATTTGGTTTCCATTCAATAATTCATGTCCATTTTGTTTCACTGGTAGTATAGTGGCTTATGCACTTACAGAGTAAGCAGTTAGACTCTGTGTGCTGTTCTTCAGGAGAAAGTTGAGGCTTTCTGTTCCAGTAAAGATTTACAGCCTTGGAAACCCTGTACAAGATCACTATGAGTCGGGACCAACTCAACAACACACCACCACTACTGCTGATTACGATCATTTATCCTACTTCCTCTCCGTGTTTCCTGCTTCTATTCTCCTTCTTTCCTAAGCCTTTTGAACTTTGTTTGTTCTTGGGTAAGTGCTGCACTTTTGATTTCAAATGTTGATTATTATACTAGTGCCATTGTTCCTCTTATAGAACTGTTTATTTATTTAACTGAAAAATTGAGCCTTGGGTGTGAGTTTATTTCTACACCGGAAGGATGGATGACTTTAAGAGCCAAAGTTTCATGGTTCCACCCGTCTCTATCTGACCAGTAAGCCTGGTGTTTTTTTAAGATGTTGAGTTTCATCGCACATTTTCTCTCTCTCTATCAAGGACCTTCCCAATGCAATCAATCCCTTTCAGAGTAGTTGATACTGGTAGTTGAGCACCATCTAGTTCTTCTCGTGTCTGCTTTTAATTCCATTTTCCATGAACTTTTTGAAGCCCCACGTAATTATCTTAAATGGCAAAATAACTTTGTATTTGGGGAGATCATCCTAGATTATGCAGTGGATCCAATCTAATCTCAGGAAGCCTTTAAAGTAAGCCTTCAATGATTGTGATCAGTGAGAGATGTGAGGATGAGAGAAAGGTCCAAGAGATGCTTTGAAGATGAATGTGAGTGGCCTCTAGAAGCTGGAAAAAGCAATGAGACAGGTTCTTCACCAGAGCTTCTAGGAAGGAAAGTAGGTTAGCTAACACCTTGATTTTAGCCCATTGGGACCCATATGGAACTTTTGATCTACAGAACTTATAAGATAATAAATTGTGTTTTTAAAACAGCTGCATTTTTGGTAACACAGTGGTTGAATCAATTTGGTTTTCTTCTAGGCAGGTAGCCCACCCATCTGCCAGTTTCTTGTGCTGTGGTAGTTTGGGTGTTGCCATGATGCTGGATGGCACATGACTAAGCAGTATTTTGTTTTGTTGTACATAAGGTCACTATGAGTTGGAACGGACTTGATGGCTCCTAACAACAACAACAAATGTTGCGAAAAGTGAAGTCTTAGTATTTAAAATACTAGCAAAATCATCCATGGTGGACAGGTTTCAGCAAAGCTTCTAGACTAATACAAACTAAGAAGAAAGGCCTATTGATCTATTTTTGAAAATTAGCCAATGAAAATCTTATGGATCACAATAGACCATTATCTGAATGACTTGCTTTGGATGCATTGTCTGGAGGGATCAATCACTACAGGAGGACATTGTGTTGGGTGAAGTAAAGGGCCATCCAGAGTGAGGGTAACTCTCAGTGAGATGAACTGGCACCGTAAGAACAACGATGGACTCCAACATTTCAGAAGAAAGAATTGTGAGAATGACACAGGACCAAATAACCTTTCATTCTACTGAGTTGGAGTCTACTCGGTGGCAGATAATTATCTTAAATAGCTGTCATCTATCCACTCCTCCATGACCCTGCTTAAACTTTGATCATGCTCCATGGGCCTACTGAATTCCTAAAGATATGAAAATTAAAATTCTTAATAATTGGAGAGTGATTGTGTAAACTGGTCCTCCTAAGTTCCAGATGTCCTTTTTCTTCAGGCATTTATTGTAGCTGAGCACTCTTTCTTTCGAGGTGCTGCTCTATCTGCCATCCAGCATATGGGCAGAGCTTAGTTTGAGGATTATTGTACTGAATGCTGCAGAAAGCAACAGAGAAGCCCAAGTGAAGAGTCTCTGTGTGTGTTGCAGTCATAGGAAAAATGCACCCAGGGTCATCCAGAACTACTACAACCGTTCCCTATATCAAAGAGCTGTGGAGATTTGTTTTGTTTTGTTTTCTTTCAACTTCACTTTAAATTCATTCAGAATGGATTTCCACCTGACATTAAAGAATGAAGCATCTGTGGCTATAATCCTAATTATCTAAGGCCCATTTATTCCGGCCTCAAAGGTTTAACATGAACCCTGAAAAGAAGGCTTATGTCCTTTCATAGTTATTTATAAGGTATGTATAATATTGAGTGAGCAGTATTGATCCAGAGAAGGAATATATTGTGCAGGAGAAAGGAAAGACATCAAGGTTAAGTAATAGAAATAAAAGGAACTGAGCTAATAAATCTAGGGAAAAATGTATAGTGCATGAAGACTTTATGGAGAAACAGTCATAAAAAGGAGGAAGGAGAGAGAAATTAAAAAAAAAAATGTTTACATTCTTAGCACCATGAAAGTGAATATGACTAGAAGACAGCTGAAGTTTGGGCATGCAGAACAGAGGATTCAGTGAAAGCTGAGTTATGCTGGCTCCAGTCTTTGTTGCCAGGCTTCTTCCCTTGTTATAAGAAGATAAGTGTATTTGGAAGTTGGGCTACATGCAATCTAGTTAGCACCATCTTGAGACCTCTGAGGAAGATTTGCACGAAAGAGGGGTTGTGCAACAGTGAATGAGGTCATGAAATCAGGTTATTGTGGTTAGTTGCCACCAAGCTTTTATACATAACCTTGTATATAACGGAATGAATTGCTGCTCTGTTCTGTACCATCTGCATGATTATTGGTATGTTTGTATTCATTGTTGTCGTCACAGTGCATTTTGAATGCTTTCCAACATAGGGGGCAGTGTTTTGTTGGAATCTATAAGGTTTTCATTGACTACTTTTCTGAAGTAGTTTGCCAGCCAGGCCTTTCTTCCTGGTCTGTCTTAGTTTGTAAGCTCTACTGAATCTTGCCCACCATGGTGACCCTATTGGTATTTGAAATACTGAAGTCCACTAGGCACTCCGTGGGAGAAGGATGAGACTTTCTGTTCCTGTAAAGATCTCTTTTATTTTGGAAAATTTTTATTGTGAATTGAGTAAAAGTTTACATAGCAGATCTTCAGTTTTACATTCAACAAATCATACACTTTGGTTCATTTCACTGTTTACAATTCCCTCCATGTGACAACAGCTATCCTACTTCTTCCCTGTGGTTCCTATTTCCATTCCATCTGAACGTTGTCCTTAGGTAAAGTTTGCCTTTATGATCTTGAATGGTTGTGCATTCCATGGTGAGCAGACCTTACTAATGTTGTTGTCCCCCTTATATACCTATCTCCCGCTTCCCTGAAAATTGGGTCACAAGGATGAGTTCCATTCCAGACCTGAAGGGTGACTGAGGACCATTGTCTCAGGTTCCTCCAGACTCTTTCTGACCAGTAAGCCCTGTATTTTTTTATAACTGAGTTTTGTTCCATTCTGTCTGGGACCTTCTAATGTGATTCCTTTCAGAGCAGTTGGTACTGGTAGCCAGGCACCATCTAGTTCTTCTGGTCTCAGAGTCATGGAGACTGATGTTCACATTTTCCCTTAGTTCATATGACTAATTGATCCCAAGCAGCTTCGATTTTCATCTTCTTTCTTCTACACATGGAGAGACCAATAGTTCCATTGTGTAACGATTTGTAGCCTTGGAAACCATATGCAGGGTTATGAAGAGTCAAAACCAACTCAATGGCACACAGCCAGCCAGCCAGAGGATAGATGGACTGCTTACCACAAGGTTGGCAGTTCAAACCCACAAGCCACTCCTCAGAAACCCTGTATAGGATCGATATGGGTAGAAACCAACTCAATAGCACTTAACAACAACAACAAATGACAAAGTAACCTAGTGGTTTTAGAACTAACAAACATTAATACAAGTGATGCTACACAGAGTAATAGGGTACATAAGAAATTTTTATTAGCCTTCCTGCTGACCAATTTTTTGTTTCTTCTTGGCGGTGGTGGTCATGTGCCGTGGAGTCGGTTCTGACTCATAGCGACCCTGCACAGGGTTTCTGAGGCTGTAAATCTTTATGGGGGGCAGAAAGCCTTCTTAGGCTAATGTAATCTGTATCAGGTGTAGAACCTAAGACCTAAGTAATGATTTACCTAGAATTGTTGTTGTTGTTAAGGGCCGTTAAGTTGGTTCTGACTCACAGTGACACTGTATAGGGTTTCCAAGCAGCAGTTGGTGAGTTTGAACCACCGACCTTGTGGTTCAAATAGACTTTGCGGTCCAATCAATGTTTTATCCTGCAGTGCCACAACAAGACCTAAGTAGTGATTTACCTAGAATTAGGTAGTCCTAACTAAGGATCTCTGGGTGGCACAAATAATTGAACACTTGGCTATTGATTGAGAGGGTGATGGTTCAAATCCACCCAGAGGAGCCTTAGATCTGGTGATCTGCTTCTGAAAGGTCACAGCCATGAAGACCCTATGGAGTGCAGTTCTACTCTGTACACAGGGATCACCATGAATTGGGCTCAGGGGTAACTGGTGATGTTGGAGGTAGCTGGTGAAAGTTCTGCCCTAAGCAGCTGTGTGATCTTTGAGCACGTCAGCTAACTTCTTTAAGCCTCAGCTGCTTCTTCTGAAACGATAGTATAATAATACCTTTTCACAGGTTTGTTGTGTTATTTAAGATACATAAAGTTCTTGTTGTTGTTAAGTGCTGTCAAGTCGGTTCTGACTCATAGCGACCCTGAACAGGGTTTCTGAGATTGTAAATCTTTACGAGAACAGAAAGCCTCATCTTTCTCCCGCGGAGCAGCTGGTAGTTTCGATTTGCTGACTTTGCGGTTCACAGCCCGATTCGCATCCACTACGCTACCAAAGCCCCTTCTTAAAGTTCTTGGTAACCTGTAAAATAAGAAATGAATAACAGTATATCATTGTCGATATTATTAGTATGATACAAAAACAGGTCCAGATCAAGAAATAATTTGGACTCATCGTCCTACCTTCTCTGAGAACAGAATACATATCCCAGAAACAGACTTCATCCAACAGCCTAGACCTACCATAAAACCTCTCTTCATAATGATGAATTTGCTCTTTTTTTGGGCTACTGTGCAATCTCAGGATTACTCTGGGAATTTTGACTGAAACACTTTTAAATTATTTAATCTTCTTTTTTGAATATACTTAGTTACATGTTAACTGCAAACTTGCCAGTTGTACAGATATGTAGAGTCCTAAGTGATTGCCCTTCCCTCAACTACCCCAAAAGTAGTCCTATTATACACACATCATTTTTTAAAAAAAGACATGACAATGGAGTCACATTGTATATATTTTGTCACTACTGAATATTTTCTTTCCTGTGATGGACATCTTTGTTTGTCCTTATTGTTGTTGTAGTTGTTAAGTGCCATCAAGTCAGTTCTGACCCATAGCGACCCTGTTTTAGGGTTTCTCAGGAACGGCTGGCCAGCTTGAACTGCTGACCTTGTGGTTCAAGACAACTTTGCAGTCCAGTGCATTAACCTACAGCGCCACACCAGGGCTGTCCTTATAAAGCTTCCTTAATACATAATATTCCATTGTATAAAATGTATTTTATAAAATTTTATCAAATAAGTTATAATTTATAGACCAAGCCTCCCTTTCACCCCTTTAGGTGGTGTCCAATTTATCATTCTACACATGATGCTGTCATTAACGTCCTGATGTATATATTTGAACTGCTGGTGTGGCACTGTAAGGATAAAAACTAGACTGCGATCCAAAAGTTCGGTGGTTCAAATCCACCAGGTGCTCCTTGCAAACCCTGTACAGGTCGCTATGAGTAGGAATTGACTTAATGGCACTTAGCAACAACAACAATAATGTATATATTTGTAGATATTTGCTTCAGTGTTTCTGCAAAATTGATTCTTAGAAGTGAGATCTCTGGGTCAAAGAGGAAGGCTAAGAGAACCTAGACTTCTATGTTTTCAGTTTTAACTGTCCAGACATTCATCATTCTTTTATAAGCCCCTATGTCTCCAGGCAGACAACTGTCCAGAAGTCCAAGGCAGATAAAGTCTAGCTAGCACTAGAATAAAGCCCAGTGCATGGTTGGGGAGGAATTATCAGGCATGCTCAGGAAGGTGGCTTACGCCCCTCATCATTGGCCTCTCACCCTGTCAGACTCCGTGTTCCTGCTGACAAGCAGCATCTGTTTGTACAATGAAACTTTTGACACCACCAGCTGAGGGTTGCTTTAAATATAGTGAGGAGGGCATGTCACAGTTAGTGAATATTCAGAAATAACTTTCTAATGAATAAGAACAAGAGGGAGCGCAAACTCCCACTCTGTAAGACGGTCAGCATCTTGCTGAGCCTCATCCTGGTCTCCACGTGAAGGCAGGGAACAAACATAGTCCCCTCACCAGCCAGAAAAGTACATGCGTGCCTAAGGCTCAGTTTTATCCAGTGGGCTGCTCACAATTCCAGCCTCTCTCAGCCCCCGAAACCCCAGACTATACATCTGAACGCCACCGCCTGAGAAATGCTGGAACAAATCTCAACATTGAGAATTATCTTTTGCTTTGAGAAAATATTTTCAGCAGTCCTGTGTATTTACTGAACACTCATGGACCACTTCCTAATGTATCCAATTTTCTAGACCAACTGCGATTCACCTGTTACATTTGGACTTTGGGCTGTGCTGTAGTTTTCCTAAATTGAAACATTTCTTACACTCAAAGATCTTCCTGGTGTTCAAAATCAAAATTGGTTTCCTATAAAAACTTTGCATGGCTGTCATTAACTAACAGAAAGCAGAATGCCTCTGTGTGTTTACCTTCACAAAGTGTATCCATGCAATGAATTTCTTTCCCAAAGGCATAGCTCGTTCCTATAGACCAGAAAATAAGAAAGAATTAAAAATGAGCACATATATTTCACCAGCAGGGAGGTTTTGAAATGTAGCCTACTGTATTTTATGAGACGACACCAGATACAGGGCTGTGAAAATTAAATAGAGCTAAAACAAAACAAATTGTGTTAAATTCTTCAATCTATCTAAAACGACTTTTCTGTGGTTTGATTTCATTTGCCAAGGATTAGAGGAAGACTCATTAACAACCTGCGATATGCAGATGATACAACCTTGCTTTCTGAAAGTAATGAGGACTTAAAATACTTTCTGATGAAGATCAAAGACCACAGCCTTCAGTATGGATTGCAGCTCAATGTGAAGAAAACAAAAATCCTCACCACTGGACCAACAAACAACATCCATATAAATGAAGAAAAGTTTGAAGTTGTCAAAGACTTCATTTTGCTTAGATCAATCAACACTCATGGAAGTAGTCAAGAAATCAAATGACTTATTGCATTAGGCAAATCTGCTGCACAAGACCTCTTAAAAAATGTTTTTTAAAGTTTTTATTGTGAATTGAGTGATAGTTTACATGGAAGAAAATCAGTTTTACACTCAGTGTTTCATTGCATTGATAACAATCCCCTCCATGCTTCATCATTCAACAGTATTTGCTTCTATTCCCTCAGTTTTTTGTTTTTGGGGTTTTTTTTTGGGGGGGGGGGGGGGGGTGGGGGGGGGGTGATGTATACCAAAACACTCAGGAATATATAATCACTTAAACAATCAAAGGGCACATTCTACAAGCTTGCCTCCTGGTTGCCAGCACTCAGTCTTTCTCTTTCCATGACTCTAGAGTCCTCAGCTGCTCCCTTTCTCCATGTCCCCATCTCTGCCTCCATCTCTGGTGTCACTGCTTCTCTGGATAGGGTCCCGCATTCCACTTGTGCTCTTCTCCCTTGATGGTCCTAGGGTTCTCTGTCCCTGGAATGTAAGATTAACTGCTCCCCGCTTTATGTTACAAAACTTCTGCCTTTACAATTGAGACAGTCGCAATTAGTCATAATAACAATTACTCACTATTGAATCATATGAATCTTATCCTCATCTCTTTCACCAGAACTGTCTAGACAAGATGAAAACTATTTGTGAGAATTCTACCTTCCCCCACACACTCTGAAACTAGACTCCCTCTTGAAAACTTATAAGCCAGTCACTCCGTACCTTTATAGCTCCCCCCATGTTAGATAGCCAATGTCTAAGTTGCCCATCCCTATCACCCCTGTGTACAGCGGGGGTAGGATGAAGACTTTTCCCCTGTCAGTTGGTATTTTGAGCTTCTACATCCATAAGTATAGGTCAAGTTCATCAAACTGTAGCAATTTACACTTGTTTCCTTTATCAATTTTTAAAATCTTCTATTAGTCAAGTTGTGATCTTCAAGCCATTGAAGCTAAGTCAAATGGGCACTAGCTCCAAGTTTGGGTGTTCTTGTGCCTCTCCCCTCACTTCATATCAGCTGGATGCTCCATTCTCAGCTGTACGCCTCTATGGCTATATCCTTGTCCATTGGCTCAGGAGACCCCCGGTCTCACCATACTTTGAACCAATCAGGCTTCCTCTTCTCTCTCTCTTCTCCAGGTCACTGAGTGTCTATGGAACATGATTGGACTCAGGCCATTTTTTTCATTGCTGTCTTTCCCCCACTTCCGCTCACCAGTAGACCAACATGGTCACCAGTAAGCTTACATGGCTGCTCTTGTGTTCCCTTTCAGTTTCAGGCTGTCAGGCTTGGAGGGGAGGTTGTTCTGAAGGGACTTGATTGCTTGCCTTGATGGCTCACCAGAAAACAACTTGCTTGTCCCTGTAGTAGCCAATCAGACAGCTGTTTTTGTTTTGATTTTTTCTGCTGGTCTTTCATTCAAGAAGTATCTTCTGTTCCTCTAGCTGCTCCAGGCTGGTCTTCTTGTCCTTTCAAGTGGGAATGTCCCACCTTGGAATGTTCTGGATGGGGTTCAGGATTCTATCTAAGGTCCTATACACTACCAAGGCTCTGCAAGAAGCCTGTTTCACTGGGTAAGTGCTAGAACCCCTTATAGATATTTCAGCTGAAGATGGGCTTACAAGCTTTCAGTAATCATTTTTCATGATATTCCTTTTTATCCCACTCAAGTGTCTATTTTACAATAGTAGGCAAGGGAAACCAATATTCATAAGACAGTCAAGCATCCTAACATTGTTGTTGTTAGGTGCCATTGAGTCAGTACTGACTCATAGTGACCTTATGCACAGCAGAACAAAACACTGCCTGATCCTGGGCCAACCTCACTATTGTTGCCACGCTTGAGCCCATTGATGCTGCCACTTTACCAATCCATCTCACTGGGGGTCTTCCTCTTTTTCTCTGAGCCTCCACCCTATCAAACATGATATCCTTCTCCAAGGACTTGTCCCTCCTGACAAGATGTCCGAATTATGAGAGATGAAGTTTGCCCATCCTGGCCTCCAGCGAGCACTCTGGCTGTACTTCTTACAACACAGATCTGTTGTTTTTTTGGCAGTCCATGGCACTTTCAATATTTGTCTCCAACACCATAACTCAATAGCACCAATTCTTCTACGATCTTCCTTATTCAGTTTTTGCATGCAGGATTTCCCCTCTTTTACCCCGATTATACCTTGATCCCTGTATCACAGAGCCCTGTTGTTCCAAGGTTGAGTGTACATCACTATTTACGTCTGTCCCATTTAGCCCATGCAAACCAACCTAAGTGTTCCCCTATCTACCTTGTTCTTCCATCTCTCTCCCCCTTCATGTGTACTGCTCCTCCCAACACCCAAACATTGATGTGTCTATTCCCTACCCTGTGCTCTGCTATCCCCTCCCTTCCACTGCTGGTAACCTACAAATATTTTTGCTTTCCTTTTAGTATGTGTATCGTTTCTGAAGCTATTACAATGCTTTTACATGTTTTGTGGTGGCTTGCAGCTTCATTGTTATTCTTCAAAGTAGCATAATATTCCTTTGTGTGTATGTACCACAGCTTGTTTATCCATTCTTCCATTGATGGGCACTTAAGCCAGCTCCATCATTTTGCTATTGTGAATAGTGCTGCTATGAACATTGATGTGCATATATCTACTTGTGTACTGGCTCACATTTTTGTGGGTATATACCACGTAGAGGAATTGCTAGATCATAAGGTATTTCTATTTCCAACTTTCTGAGGAAGTGCCACACCATTTTCCAGAGTTATTGGATCATTTTGCATTCCCATCAGGGTCCCAGTCTCTCCAAATCTTTGCCAGCATTTATTGCCCTCTGCTTTTTTGAACTTCACTGTTATTGCTGGTGTGACATGATATCTCATTGTTGTTTTGATTTGCATCTCTCTAATGATTATTGATCATGAAGATTTCTTCATGTTTGTTGGCTATCCAAATGTCTTCCTTGGTGAAGTGTCTGTTCATGTCCTGTGCCCATTTTTTAATTGGGTTATTTGTCTGTCTCTTGCAGAGGTGTGTTGTAGTTTCCTTCAGATTTTAGAAATTGTACAAGTACCAGACTGTTTTGACCACTGTAGCCATGTAGTAAATTTTGAAATCAAAATTAGTGAGAAGCTTCCAACTTTGTTCTTCTTCTTAAGCAATGCTTTGAACTTTGTTCTTCTTCTTAAGCAATGCTTTGCTTATCCTGGGTTTCTTTCCTCTCCGTATAAAGTTGGTAATCATTTTTCCCATCTCTTTACAGAATGTTGTTGGAATCTGGATTAGAATTGTGTTATATGTGTAGATTGCTTTTGGTAGTATTGTCATTTTCACAATGGTAAGTCTTCCTATGCAGGAACATGATATATTCTTCCATTTTTGTAAATCTCTTTTGCCTTCTTGTAGTACTGTTTTGTAGTTTTATAGGCCTTTTGTTTCTCTGGTTAGATTTATTCATAAATATTTTATCATTTGAACAGCAATTGTAAATGATATTGCTTTCCTAATTTCCTTCTCAGTGCTGTCATTGCTAGTATAGAAGAATCCAACTGATTTTTGTATGTCAATCTTGTATCCTGCTACTTTGCTGAATCTTCCCATGAGTTCTAATAGTTTTGGTTTTTTTGTTTTGTTTTTTGGCTGACTCTGGGGTTTTCTACAAATAGAGAGCGTTTTACTTCTTCTTTTCCAATTTGGATGTGTTTAATTTCTTTATCTTACCTCATAACTCTGTCTAAAACTTCCAACACAATATTGAATAAAAGTGGTGATAAAGGGCATCCTTGTCTGGTTAAGGAAAAACCCTCAGTTTCTCTGATGTTGGTAGTCAGTTTTGTATATATGCTCTTTATTATGTTGGTGAATTTTCTTCCAATTCCTACTTTGTTGAATGTTTTTATCAGGAATGGGTATTGGATTTTGTCGAATGCCTTTTCTGAATTGATCAATATCAATATGATCATGTGGTTCTTTTCCTTTTTCAAAACTTATATGGTGGATTACATTGGTTGTTTATCTGATATTGAACCATCCTTGCATCCCTGATATGAATCCCACTTGGTCATGATGTATTATTTATTTGATGTACTGCTGAATTCTATGGGCTAGGATTTTGTTGAGAATTCTTGCATCAATGTTCATGAGGGATATTGGTCTATAATTTTCTTTTTTTAAAGTTTTTATTGTAAATTGAGTGAACGTTTCCAGGGCAGATCATCAGTTTTACATTCAACAAATCATATACCTTGTTATAGTACAATGATTATAATCCCCTCCGTGTACCATCAGTTAACAGTATTTCTCTCTATTTACTTTAGCCCTTTGTTTTTTAAACACTTAGGCATATATAATAATTTACACCACCAAAGGCCACATTCTGCAAGCTTGCCTCCTGGCCAGCAGCTCTCAATCCCTCTCTTCCCATGAATCTAGAGTCCTTAGCTGCTCCCCCTCTCCATGTCCCCATCTCTGGTGTGGCTGCTTTTCTGGATAAGGTCTCACATTCTGCTTGTGCTATTCTCCCTTGATGGTCCTAGAGTCCTTTGTTTCAGGAATGTAAGATTAACTTCTCCTCTGTTTTTGTTACAAAACTTCTACCTTTACAATTGTGATAGTTGCAATTAGTCATGATAACAATTACTCACTATTGAATCATAAGATTCTTATCCCCATCTCTTTTCACCAGACCCATCTAGACAAGATGAAAACTATTCAGTGGGGACTCTATCTTCCCCCACACACTCTTAAACTAACCTCCCTCTTGAAACCTTGTAAGCCAGTCACTTGGTACCTTTATAGTCCCCTCATTTTAGGTAGCCAATGTCTAAGTTGGACATCCCTATCTACCCTGTATACAGAGGGGATAGCATTAATATTTGACATAAAAATTCCTTCCCTCTCTGTTGGTATTTAGAGTTACTACCTCTATGAGTCTAGGACAAGTTCATCAAATTGCAGCAATTTACCCTTGTTTCCTTAATCAAAAAAAAATTTTTTTTTTTTTTCTTTTCTTCCTCTAGTCGAGTTCTGATTATCAAGCCATCGAGGTTAGGTCAAATGGGTACTATCTGCAACTTGGGTGTTCTTGTGTGTCTCCCCTCACTTCATATCAGCTGGATGCTTCACTCTCAGCTCTAGCCCTCTGTGGCTATATCCTTGTCCATGGGCTCAGGTGTCCCCAGGTCTCACCCTACTTTGGACCAGCAAGTGCTTCCTCTTCTCTCTTTCATCTCCAGGTCAACAGGAGTATATGAAATGTGGTTGAACTCAGCCCATTTCTTCATTGCTGCCTTTCCCCTTCTTCCACTCACCAGTAGATCAGTGTGTTCATCAGCATGTTTACATGCCTACTCATGTGTTCCCTTTGAGTTTCAGTCTTAGAGGGGTATAATTTTCTTTTTTAGTGATGTCCTTCCCTGATTTGGGTATGAAGGTTGTACTTGCTTCATAAAATGTATTAGGAAGTTTTTCCATCCTTTTCTATATTCTGAATAATATGCATAGAATTGGTGACAGCTCTTCCCTGAATGCTTGGTAAAACTCATCAGTGAAGCCATCTGGACCTGAACTTTTTTTGGTTGGGAGTTTTTTGATGATTGATCAATTTCTTCTTTTGTTATAGGTCTGTTCAAGTTTTCTACTTCACTCTGTATAAGTTTAGGTACGTCGTATTTTTCTAAAAATGCATCCATTTCTTCTAAGTTTTCAAATTTATTGGAGTACAACTCTTCACAGTATTCTGTTATTATCCTTTTATTTCTATTTGTTCCATTGTGACAGCACCCATGTGGTTTCTTATGCATGTTATTTGTGTCTTCTCCCTCTTTACTTTTGTAGGTTTACCACTGGTTTGTCAATTTTATTAATCATTTCGAAGAACCAGCTACTTGTTCTTTTGATTCTTTCTATAGTTTTTCTGTTTTCTATTTCTTTTATTTCTGTGCTAATCTTTATTATTTCTTTTCTTCTGGTGGCTGTGGGTTCCCTCTGTTGTTCTTTTTCTAATTGTTGTAGATGCTGTGTTAATTTATTAATTTTTGTTCTTTTTTCTTTTTGGATGTGTGCATTTGTTTCAATAAATTGTCCTCTCAGCACTGCTTTCACAGTGTCCCAAAAATTTTGGTATGATGTGGTTTTGTTCTCATTTGTTTCTAGGAACTTTGTGAGTTCAAGTTTTTTTCTTCTACTACCCAGTAGCTTTTTAGCAGGGAGTTGTTAAGTTTCCATGTATTTGACTTTATTTCCTTGTTCTTCCTATTGTTGATTTCTAATTTGATAGCATTGTGGTCTGAGACAATGCTTTGTAGTATTATGATGTTTGTAAATTTATAGAGGCTTGTTTTGTGGCCTAACACATGGTCTAGTCTGGAGAATATTCCATGTGTACTGGAAAAGAATGTGCATTGTGCTGTTGTTATGTTGAATGCTCTGTACACATCTATGAGTTCAAGTTAGTTGATTGTTCCTTTCTCTGTATCTTTGTTACATTTCTTTCTGGTTGGTCTATCCTTTTTCAAAAGTGGTGTATTAAAATCTCCCACTATTATTGTAGATTTGTCTATTTCTTTCTTCAATTCTAGTAGGTTTTGCTTTATATATCTTGGGCTCTTTCATTGGGAGTGGAGATATTTATTATGGTTATGTCATCGTGTTCAATTGACACTTTAATCATGAGATAATATCCGTCTTTATTTTTTATGCTGGTTTTTGTCTTAAAGTTTATTTATCAGAGATTAGTATTGCCACTCCTGCTCATTTTTTATTTTAATTAGCTTAGTATATATTTTTCCATCCTTTAACTTCTAATCTGTGTTTGTCTTTGTGTGTAAGGTGCGTGTCTTACCAGGAACATATTGAAGGGTCTTATTTTCTTATCCATTCTGACACTCTCTGTCTCTTAACTGGTGCATTTAAACCATTGACATTCAGTATAATTATCGATAGGTATGAATTAATTGCTGTCATTATGTTAGGGTTTTTTGTGGTGCAGTTTGTTCCTTTGTTCTGTGTGACTTCTTGTGCTGAAGTCATAGTTTTTTGTACATTCTCTTGTCAGTTTCTTCTTAGTTTTAATGTTTCCATGTTCTTGGATCTTCATTTTCTTGGTATGCTGTGAAGTATTAATTTTCTTTGAGGTTACCCTATAATCTACTAACTTTTTCCTCCACTTAAAACAGTGGAGGAAATGTACCTGACCTTCTCACCACCTGGATCTCTGTTCCTATATTTTCCCATTCTTTGGCTTGTAATTATTTTGATCTTTGACTGACTTCCCGGTTAGTGGTGTTGAAGGAGAATATTAAAAGTACCACAGCTCTCCAAAAGAATAAACAAGTCTGTATTTAAAGAAGTACAGCCAGAATGCTTCTTAGAAGTCAGGATGGCCAGATTTCATCTCTCATATTTCAGGCATATTATCAGGAGGGACCAGTCCGTGGAGAATGATATCATAATTTGTAAAGTGGAGAGTTGGAGAAAAAGAGGAAGGCCTCCAAAGAGATGGATTCACACAACGGCAACAGCAATGGGCTCAAACTTAGTGAAGATTGTGAGGTTGGTGCAGGACTCAGCAGTGTTTCATTCTGTACTTCTGTGAACACCATTGACTGGGAAGTCAGTCAAAGATCAAAATAATTACAAGCCAAAGAATGGGAAAAATGGAATAAAAAGACAATGAAATCTTTCCACAAATTTTTTAAAGCTCACTCATGTACATATGAACTCTTGATGTGGTACTGTATGATGAGTTGTTGTTGTTGTTGTTGTTAGATGCCATTGAGTCGGTACCAACCCGTAGTGACCTTATGCACAGAGAACGAAACACTGCCCGATCCTGGGCCAACCTCACTACTGTTGCCACACTTGAGTCCATTGATGCTGCCACTTGGCCAATCCATCTCGTATGATCAGTACTAGACAGAAAATCACAAGATCAACAGTTCAAACCTCAGCAGCTCCTCCTCAGAAACCCTATACAGGGTTGCTATGAGTCAGAACTGACTCTACAGCACTTAATAACAACATGCATCTTTATATTTTTTTTCGCTTTTAAACATTTTCAATAGCATTAATTATGTTTGTAATGTTATACAGCTATTATCTCTATTTGTTTCAAAAACTTTTGTATTATTTCACACAAAAATTCTATTCCTGTTAAGCATTAAGAGGAGATTCTTAGGGCAACCTAAATCATGATGTCCAGCAGGACACCAGTACTATGGATTGAATTGTCTTCCCAAATTATGTGCTGGAATTCTAACCAATATACCTATGGATGTAATCTCCTTCTGGAATAGAGTTTTCTGTGTTATGTTAATGAAACCCTATCATGTAGGGTCTATCTTGTGCCTACTTACTTTTGAAATATAAAAAGAGTAGATTAGGCACAGAGAGAAGTAAGTACAAATGAAGGGGAAGATATGCATCACATGGAGATTGCCAAGGAATCAAAGAAACACTAAGTCTACAAAACTGAAAAAGACCTTACCCCAGAGACCATAGAAAGAGAGTCTTCCCAGATAGATCCTACACTGACGGGTCTCATGAACATAACACAGAAAACTCTATTCCAGAATGAGATTTGTTGTTGTTGTTAGTGCCTTCTGGTAAACTAGAACCACTGACCTTGTGATTCAAACCAACTCTGCAGTCAGCACTTTAATCCTCAGCACCAAACCAGAATGAGATTACATAGAGTTTATATCCTGAATTCTGGGTTCTAACTTTCTAAAGTAGGAGAAAATATATTTCTGGGTTGTTTGTTTGTTTTTAACAGCAGCACTTGTGGTATTTGTTACAGCAACAGTAGGAAATTGACACAGTCGGGATTGGGTGATAAAAGCCTGGCAGTAAGGAAATGCTCAGGGCCCCCACAGGAGTCCAACTCTGTGGCTAGGAATGTGAACTAACTCCAAGGGTAAGCTAAGATACTTCCATCAGGATAGATTTTGTAGCTGATCTGGACAGGAAGGTGAATTGGGACCATTACCATTCCAGCTTTAAGCGGTCAGAGAGGTTCGTCAGGAAAAGAAACAGGTACAAGGAGTAGGAGGGTGAGTCAAAACTTATCTGTACTCTGGTTATATTAAAATGTCCATCCATGTCTACAGCTGATGACAACATTGAACATGTATGTGCAATGATTCTGTCAAATAGCTGAGTGACACTGGATTATGTGGCAAATCATCTGCAAATCAGCCATGGCTCTGCCTATGAAGCAACCCACAACAGAGTTAGGTTCAAAAACTTTGTGTGAGATGAGTACCAAACTACTCACAGAAAAGAATAAACAGATGCATTTAGACATCTGCAAACACAGGAAGGTAAAAGTTTTGTTTTGTTTTTTTAAATTCGTTACTGGTGATGAGACATTGATTCATCACTATGAGCCTAAGAGTAAACAGCAGACTATGGATTGGAAACATCCTCAATCGCGGACCAAGGAAAAATTCAAAAGTCAGTCATCAATTTGAAAATTGATGTTTACAGGTTTCTGGGATTCTCAATAGCCAGTATTGGAACACCTTCAGGAAAAAGGTTCAACAATCAACAGTGAGATGCTCACTGAAGAGCTGAAGCCTAAACTTCTCATTAAATATAGGTGACTGCTGTCCAAGAGCCTTGTGATCTTGCGTGAAAATGCATATCCGCACACTCTGCCCACACTGTTGACACTCTGCAAAAACTTCCTCTTAAGCTATTACAACATCCTCCCTACAGTCCTGATCTTGCTCCATCAGACTTTCACCTGTTTGGTGCCCTGAATGCAGCCCTTAAAGGGTGAAGATTCACCTCTGATGAAGTGAAGACAACAGCGCATTTGTGGCTCACACTCAGCCTAAAACATTTTTTAATAAGGGAATATGAATGCTTGTGGACAGATGGACAAAGTTTATTGAAAATTAAGGAGATTGTGTTGAAAAATGATGTATTTGTTGTTTTTAAACATTGATGAAAAGAAATGCTATAGCCCGAGTGCAGATAAATTTTGACTCATTTGTATATGGCGTGAATATGTTTGGGAGGAGGCATAGACTTTAAAGATGCCTATTTATAGTATAATAAGACAAACAAAAAGTTCTATACTTCCACTAAAAGAGTTGTTAGTGAGAGCTTTTTAGAGGAAATGTTAGAATAGTTAATGATTTCAAATTTTCTAAACTAAACAGGAAAGGATTTATTATGGTTTATAAATGGTTTATTCACTCACAAATCAAGAGCATTTATTTATAGTAGGAGTACACCTTGATGAAGGACAAGGAAACTAAGTTTTCCTTTTGGAACTCACAAATTCGAGTCCAATGACAGTTCTTTCAATACAGTGGTTGTTGTTAAATGCTGTCGAGTTGGTTCCAACTCGTAGAGACCCTGTGTGGGATTCCTGATGAATGGCTGGTATATTTGAACCACTGACATTGTGGTTCAAACCGACCTTGAGGTCCAATGCTTTATCCCACAGCATCACACCAGGTCTCCTTCAGTTGTTGTTGTTGTTGTTGTTGTTGTTAAGTGCTGTCAAGTCATTTCCAACCCATAACGACCCTGTATAGGTTTCCAAGGAGCTGCTGGTGAGTTTGAATCACCGCTGGTGAGCTTGAATCACCGACCTCAGGGATCAAACAGACTTTGCAATCAACAGAGTAGGTAGCTTAAAAATATACGTGCTAGGCTAATGATCTCCTGCTTATCAGGTTACATCTGAACTCACACACCAAGATCAAAACATGTCTTCTCAAGATTGCTGGGCGGTTCTTGCCGGAAGTGGAGAGCGGCTGAGCGCAGTGCCGAGGTGGTACATTATGGCTAATATGCAAAATCTTGTAGAAAGATTGGAGAAAGCAGTGGGCCGCTTGGAGGCTGTATCCCAAGTCTCTGACATGCACCGTGGACATGGAGACAGTTCTTCAAAAGCAGGAGTAGTTCCACATGTACAGGCATTTGACTCGTTGCTTGCCGGTCCAGTGGCAGAGTACCTGAAGATCAGTAAAGAGATTGGAGGAGATGTGCAGAAACATGCAGAGATGGTCCACACAGGTCTGAAGTTGGAACGAGCTCTCCTGGTTACAGCCTCTCAGTGCCAGCAACCAACAAGCAATAAACTTTCTGAATTGTTGACACCCATCTCAGAGCAGATCCAAGAAGTGATAACTTTTCGGGAGAAGAACCAAGGCAGCAAGTTGTTCAATCACCTGTCAGCTATCAGCGAAAGCATTCAAGCCCTGGGTTGGGTAGCTATGGCTCCCAAACCTGGTCCCTACGTGAAAGAACTGAATGACGCTGCCACATTTTATACAAACCGAGTCCTCAAGGAGTACAAAGATGTGGATAAGAAGCATGTGGACTGGGTCAAAGCTTGAGTATATGGACAGAACTGCAGGCTTACATTAAGGCGTTCCATACCACTGGACTGACCTGGAGTAAAACGGGGCCTATAGTAAAAGAACTGAGTGGATTGCCATCTGGACCCTCCGCTGGATCAGGTCCTCCTCCCCCCCCACCCACCACCTGGCCCACCTCCCCCACCAGTTCCCACCAGTTCCGGCTCAGATGACTCTGCTTCACGCTCAGCACTGTTTGCCCAGATTAATCACGGGGAGAGCATCACACATGCCCTGAAACATGTATCTGATGACATGAAGACTCACAAAAACCCCGCCTTGAAAACTCAGACCGGTCCTGTTCGCAGTGGCCCCAAACCATTTTCTGCACCTAAACCAGGAGTCAGTCCCTCACCCAAACCAGCTGCAAAGAAGGAGCCAGCTCTACTGGAACTGGAGGGCAAGAAGTGGAGAGTGGAAAATCAAGAGAATGTTTCCAACTTGGTGATTGAGGATACAGAGCTGAAACAGGTGGCTTACATTTACAAGTGTACCAATACAACATTGCAAATCAAGGGCAAAATTAATTCCATTACAGTAAAAACTGTAAGAAACTTGGTCTGGTGTTTGATGATGTGGTGGCATTGTGGAGATAATCAATAGTAGAGATGTCAAAGTTCAGGTAATGGGTAAAGTGCCAACCATTTCTATCAACAAAACAGATGGCTACCATGCTTACCTGAGCAAGAACTCCTTGGACTGTGAGATAGTCAGTGCCAAATCTACTGAGATGAATGTCCTTATTCCTACAGAAGGCAGTGACTTTAATGAGTTCCCTGTCCCTGAGCAGTTCAAGACCCTATGGAATGGGCAGAAGTTAGTCACCACAGTGACAGAAATTGCTGGATAAGCGAAGTGCCACTGGGTTCTTTGCCCTCTCCCTTCACACCTTGGGATAAATCTGTATCAAGACGGTTCTTTTCTAGATTTCCTCTACCTTTCTGCTCTTAAACCGCTTCTCTGCTCTGAGAAGCACAGCTACCTGCCTTCACTGAAGTATACCTCAGGCTGAGATTTGGGGTGGGATAGCAGGTCAGTTGATTATCTGCAGGAAGGTGCAGCTTTTCCATGTCAGCTCAACACACCACCAGTTCATTCTTAAAAGAACTGCAGACCAGAATTGGTAGGTTTTCGCTTTCAGCTTTTGCAGATTATTCTCCCAAGTTTTGGGGTAAGACTAAAACAGTTCCTAGGAATTAACCAACCAGAATGTTCACATAAACTAACTTTTTTCTAACAGTTCATATGAGGGTAGCAGAAGCTGATGCATTTCCAACTGGTTCTTCTAACCAAACTAATTTTTCATTATTGATAAGTGAGGCAAGACCTGCACTGGACCAAAGGCTGAAGCGTAGCCATCTTGCATTCCAGGCAAAGTTGTTTCCCATAAGCATTCCTTTTATTCTGCATTCCATCCAGGCTCTGCCCAAACCATGCAATAGTGGGTTCTCCTATACCAGCTGCTGTAGCCGTGCACCCTGGGTAATAAAGGAGTCTTGCAGTCTTTCTCTGGGACATCTGCGTAGCACCTTCCTACAGAGTTGACTTTTTGAAAAAGGGAAAACCATTCCAAGGAATCTAGCATTCCTCCCTCCTCTGTCTTCACTGCCTCCTTTTCCTGTCATGCTCAAAAGCTTAGGGCTTCTGTCCAGGCACCAGAACAGAGAACTAAAACTTCCACTGCAGGCTGGATTTAGGTCTTGACTTACATAAGAATCTTGCACAGCATTGTTAGTGTAAATTTCAGTTTTCCCTCTAGGACACACACACACACCAAAAATATGCAACTTTTTTGGTGGGAAGAGCTTGTCCTGTGACTTCTACCCATTTCCTGAGGCCTGTGGAAATAAACCTTTATGTACTTAAAGTTATACAGAAATTAGAATAAAGTTAATACCAAACTTAAAAAAAAAAAAAAAAAGATGTCTTCTCACACATGCATGCATCAGTAATTTAGTTCTCTTCATGGTATAATCTGATTTGCCACTATAAATTAGTGCAAGAATTACAGCAGCAGATACTTAAATATATGCTTTAAGCCTGGATAATTGCCCAGAAGTGAAATGCATCCAAGAATCCAATATTCTGGCATTTAATAAAAGTTTGAATTATATTTGCAGTCAACTGTGATTTAATTTTCTTGAGTTCAATATTTAATAAAACAATACAAAAATATTATAAGTATCTTAGAAACTACTGGTTATAAGCCTAGTCCTAAAGTCAGACTGAAAGGGACCAAATTCCAGATTAGTTATTTACTAGCTTTCTGATTTACAAGTTACTCAACCTATTTGTCCCTATTTTACATAGCTGTTGTAAGGATTATCAAATTATTACACACAAATAGCTTAGACAATTTCCTGGCATAAGAACCATGTTTTCGTTGTATGTTTTTAAAAAAACAAAACAAAACAAAAAGACTGAGACCCTGGCTGACAAACACTTCTGGGAGGACACCTTTTGATTTTTGTTTTGTTTGTTTAAAAATAATTTTAGAAACATCTGCATGTTTTCTCAAGTTTGTTTGAAACACTCTTTCAAATAAACTCTTTGAAAATGAAGAATTCTACCATTTGCAACATGGGGAATCTGAGCGTGCGTGGATTGAAAGCATAAAGCATAATGTATTTGAACCAAAGACCATCACAGAGAAATCTGACTTCAGGGCAATACTGAAAACTAGCACAGGAGTCTCAGTTCTAAAACACAAAGAAAGAGTGACCTGCTGTGCAACATAATTGTGAATGTTTTTTGTGCCCTCTTGATGATAAGCCTCTTAAATGCAAGGAAACAATCATATGTGCCTTTTTATCCTTAGAGCCTCCCGGAATGCCAAGACCCTAAAAGACATTCAGCAGATACTAGTTGGTTGGTTAAATAAATGAAAGTGGAAATGAACCTCCAACTTGGTACTGAGGTAATGGTGCATTCTCTCTTCACATGGGTGACTACTATATCAGAGCAAGTACTGGTGAACATGCTAGCTGGAGACAAATGATTTGTATAATTTTTCTGTAAAATTCTGTTGAGGGATTCATTTTTCTTCCTGAGTCTCTATCTCCTTAGAATATGGTGTAAAGGGCAGCAAGAGCACGTAACAATACTGTTGTTATTAAGTGTCATTGACCTAGTTATGATTCATAGCAACCTTGTATAGGGTTTCCAAGGAACAGCTGGCGGGGTTTGAATCACCAACCTTGCGCTACATGCAGACTCCTATTTATTTAGTATTAGAATGTACCAGGTAATATGCTAAACACAGTATAGTTAATCTTTTTAAATAAGCCTGGGCTATAACTATTACTATGGTATCAATTCTATTGTTGTTAGGTATTGGTAGTCAGTTCTGACCCTGTGTTTAAAAGATCAAAACACTGCCTGATTCTGTGTCCTCCTCACAATTATTGTTACATTTGAAGCCATTGCTACAGCCACTGTGTCAATCCACTTTATTGAGGGTCTTCCTCTTTTTCTGTGTGCTCTACTTTACCAAGCAGAATGCCATTCTCCAGAGACTAGTCCCGTCTAATAACATGTCCACAGTATATGAGAGAAGTCTCCCTTTTTAAGGGCATTCTGACAGTATCCTTCCAAGAGAGTCTGTCAGAAACTTCTGGCAAATAGCAGACTAGGCAGACATGCTACACAGACCCTCTACCAAACAAAGCAGATACAAATGATAATTGTACAACACTGAGCTACAGAGAAAAGGATACAGAAGTGGATTGAACACTGACTAAGAGAAGAAGCGGGACGGCGATGGGAAGAAAGGAGGAAGATGGGTGAACCATCTTCTGGCCTGAGTCAGCCAGGCCATCTTGAGTGTTTTGCATAATTTTGTAATCTGATTGTCAGCTTGACAATGTGGATGCATACTGGTGGCTGGAGATAAGACAGGTGTGATTCTTTCTTGTTCCCCACACTCCCCTGGTGACTGGACACATGACCAGTACCCACCCTCATCTAGCCCCAGAACAGCCCTAGTTCTGTCAAAGGATGCAGCCACACCATTGTGAGCCATGTCATTGTGAGCTAGGTGCTGGATGTACCACCTGAGCCCCTGAGGGCAAGTAAACTCTGCTTCTTTAGACCTGCAAAAAAAGCACAACTGGTCTCTGACCAGTCCTAGGCTAGCAGGAACGCTCATAACCAGCCACCCTGCCCCCAGCTACCCTCTGGGTCTGAATTTTTTCTGGAAACAAAGACCCTGACCTCAGCCACCGGAGGGTCTGTGCCAACTACTTCCAGATTGAGTGCTCTAGATATAGACAATACCTCAGCCTATAGACATACCATCTAGGATGGGTCATGTGACTCTCATCCCTTCCCCTCCCACTTCGTGAGCTCCTTAGCTGGCAGGAGCCCCCACCTCCAGTTTTCTCCTCATTGGGTCCAAACCCTACCCTAGTTTTTTCTTTTGTTGTTGTTGTGTTTTTTTTGGTTTTTTTCTCCTTCTTCTCTTTTCCTTCCCTTGTTATGTAATGTATCCTTTTTTTCTCTGCTTTCCTTTTTCTTCTTGTCTTGTATTTCTTTTTTCCTCTCTCATTCTTTATTTTCCTTTCATTTTATTCTTTATACTCATCTCTGGTTTCTTTCTCTTTTGTTCTTCCCTCTCCCAATTTTTGTTTGTGTTTTTTCTTTCTTTTGACTTTCTCTCTAATTTTTCTCTTTGTGGTTTTGTTTTTCCTTTCCACTTTTTTTTTTCTGTTTTCAGTTATTATAGTCTTTTCCCTTGCTTTTGCATGTTTGTCCTCTTTCATTATTTTAATTTTTAATTAAATTGTTAGTTTGTTTAATTGTTTTTTCTTCTCTCTTTGTGTGTTTTCTTCTTGCCCCACATAATGGGAGACAGACACCTTGCCCAGAGAGCCCAGCAAAAACTGTACCTTCTGTAGCCCCACTCACTGGACAAGAGCCACGAACAGTTCATATTCCACCTAATCAACAACAGATAGCAGTCAACACTAGACAAAACACCCTGAACAGAATGGCACACACAGCCAATGGAGAACTGTACACATGTTTCTAAGCACACCCACCAGAAGAATGGTGGTGAGTGCCTAAGAACACATCAGTACACAATTATCAGTTAAATACAAATACAGCGGCACCACGATGTCTCAAGCAACAGACCATTTAAGTTCATGCAAAGCAACATGACAGAATGGCACACACAAGTTACCAAGATGCAGAGCCAGAAAACATACCTGAGGGGAAAAGGGCATTGGAACTACCTGATAAAGAATACAAAAAAATGATATTTAGGGACTTTCCAAGAATTGATAGAAAAATGGAGAAAGCTGCAGATGAAGACCAGGAGAGTACAGCAAATGTTACAATAACAAACAGATAAAATAAATGATAAGCAAGAAACGATACAAAATCTGCAAATAGAAATCCAAAAGATTAATACTAAAAGTTCAGGAATGGATAATACACTGATAGGACAAAGGAGTAGATTTGAATCAGTGGAAGACTGAATTAATTATCTAGAAGACAAACTGCCAAATACTAATCTCCTAGAAGAACAATCAGAAAAAAGAAAGTAAAATCCAAAGGAAGTCTAAGATTTATGTGGGATACCATCAAATCAAGAGGAAAAACTTTAAGTTATTGGAATTTCAGAACAGGAAGAGACTGGGGGAAAAAATGCACAGGGAAAATTATGGAAAAGTTATTAGAAGAAAGCTTCACTAATCTCATAAGATAAGCCTTCAATAAGCTGAACAAACCCCAAACGGAATAGATCCTCACCCCTCCCCAAAAAATCACTAAACATATCATAATCAAACTTTCTAAAAATAAACACAAGGAAAAAGTCCTAATAGGCTTGGATAAAATGGAAAATTACCTACAAAAGAGCACCAATAAGGCTAAATTCTGATTTCTCAGCAGAAAACATGCAGGCAAGAAAACAATGGTATAGCATATATAGAACGCTGAAAGAAAGAAAGAAAAAAGCCAACAAGAATCATTTACACATCCTTGAATCAAAACTATCCCTCAAGTACTATGGCAAAATTATGACATTTCCAGATAAATGGAAATTAAAGAGATTTGTAATAACAAGATCAAATTAACAAAAATTACTAAAGGGAATTCTTTAAATAGAGAACTAATACAGCAGACAACAACCTGAGATTAACATACATGACAAAACCACCCAGAAGTCAATCCAGATATTTTATTCTAGTTAGGTGCTATCAAGTGCATTCTGAGTCACAGCAACCCTGTGAGTAACAGAATGATATATTGCCAAGTCTGTTCCAGCCCCATAATTGTTGGTATACTTCAGTCCATTGCTGCTTTCATCGTGTCAGTCAATCTCCTATGGGGCTTTCCTTATTTTTAGCTATACCAAAAATGATGTCCTTCTCAGGAACTGGTCCCTCCTGATAACATGTCTAAAGTATGAGAGATGAAATTTCACCATGCTGGCTTCTTAGAAGCATTCTGGCTGTACTTCTTCCAGACATAGATTTGTTTGTTCTTCTGGAAGTCCATGGTACTTTTAGTATTCTTTCTCACCACCATAATTCAATTGCATCGATTCTTCTACAGTCTTCCTTATTCATGGTCCAATTTTTACAGGTATAGGAGCAACTGAAAATACCAGATATAGACAGAAAAAAAGAAGACTCCCTAAGAAGATAGATTGGCACGGTGGCAGCAAACATAATAATTGTGAGCACCAGGGAGTGTTTCATTCTATTGTGCATAGGGTCTCTATAAGTCAGAATTGACTCCTTGGCTCCTAAGAACAACAAAAATATTACAGCATTACATAACTGCAAACCACTGAGAATCATGGCGTAGCTAAGCTGACACACAACCCTAGCCATCATAGCCAATCTTATTCTCAGCATTCATTACTGCTAGATGTATGTCGTTAATGCACAAAACATTTGGATAGTAAATTATTTTCACTATTGTTGTAAATGTTCAATGCCAGATAATAAAATAGTTAATAAGTGTGAAAAAAGAGAGAAAATACCAGGCATAAAAATATCCAAAGAAGGAAATTATACGATTAAAGAGTCAATTAAAACAGAGGACATAACCAGAATAAACATCTATGATCCTACTGAAAGTGCTTCAAATATATAAAAACAATAATAACATTAGGAGTTTTGATGAATGAATTTTGATGAAGGACAGAACAACTAGAAAGAAACTTAATAAGACACAGAAGAACTAAACAACACAGTCAACCAACTTGACTTCATAGACCTTACATATAGAGGACTCAACCCAATAGCAATACAATATATATATTCTTTTCCCGTGCACATGGAACATTATCCAGAATAGGCCATATGCTGGTTACAGAACAAACCTCAATCAATTTTAAAACACGGAGATTCTATAAAGCTTCATCTCAAATCACAACATGATAGAATTATAAATCAACAATAGCAAGATCAAGAGAAAAATCAAATACATGAAAATTGAATAACCTCCTGCTTAAAAACTACTGGATAATAGAAGTAATAAAAAATGAAATAAAAAATTCCTTGAATCAAATGAAAATGAAAACACAGCATACAAAAACCTTTTGGACATAGGAAAGGAAGTGCTCAGAGAGCAATTTATAGCAATATACACACACATCTAAGGAGCTCTGGTAGCATAGTGGTTACAAATCGGGCTGCGAATCGCAAGGTCAGCAGTTTGAAACTACCAGCTGTTCCATGGGAGAAAGATGAGGCTTTCTGCTCCCGTAAAGATTCACAGCCTCGGAATCCCTGTACAGGGTCGCTATGAGTAGGAACCGACTCCACGGCACATAACAACAACACACACACATTTAAAAAAAAGTAAGAACCGAATTCAACACCTAACATCTCAAACAATTGAAAAAAGAGCAGCAAAGTAAGGCTACAGTCCCCAGTAAAAAAGAAATAATAAAGACTAGAGCAGAAATAAATAAAACAGAGAAACAAAAGAAAAAGACAAAAAGTTGGTTCTTTGAAACAATTAATAAAATTGACAAAGCACCAGCAAACCTAACAAAAGAAAAGGAGATGCAAAAAACATGCATAAGAAATGAAATGGGTGTCACCAGAACAGAATCAATGGAAATAAAAAAGTACTGTAAAAGAATACTATGAAGAATTGTACTCCAACAAATTTGAAAATCTTGAAGAAATGGACAAATTTCTAGCAATACACAAAGTACCTAAACTAACACAAACTGAAGTCAAAAATTTGAACATACCTATAACAAAAGGGTTGCTATGAGTCGGACTGACTCTACGGCACACAACAACAACATAACAAAAGAATCAGCTGATCAGATCTTTTAAAAACTCCCAATAAAAAGTCCAGGCCCAGATACCTTTACTGGTGAATTCTACCAAGCATTCAGAGAAGAGCTGGCACCAATTGTATTCAATCTATTCCAGAACACTGAAAAGGATGGAAAATTCCCGGATTCATATTATGAAGCAAACACAGCCCTAATATCAAAACAAGGCAAAGACATCACCAAAAGTTATAGACCAATATCCCTCATGAACATGGATGTGAAAATCCTCAAAAAATCCTAGCCAACAAAATCCAATAGCATCTAAAAAAAGAATACATCATGACCAAGTGGTATTTATACCAGGCATGCAAGGGTGGTTCAATTTTAGAAAAACAATCAACATATTCCACCACATATAAAAGACAAAGGAAAAGAACCACATGATCATATTGTTCAACAAAGAAAAGGCATCTGCAAAATCCAACACCCAGTCCTGATAAAAACACTCAACATAATAGGAATAGAAGGGAAATTCTTCAACACAATTAAGGACACATACAGTGTAGTTTCCTGCATCATTCAATCATTTGTCCAGAGAATCTTTCAATAACCAAAGTCAGGCTTGAATTTTTTTTCTTCAGTTCCCTCAGCTTGAGAAATGCTGAGCATGTTCTTCCTTTTTGGTTTTCTGATTCCAGATCTTTGCACATTTTGTTGTAATATTTGGCTTTATCTTCTC
>NW_006408542.1:7954858-7956765 GCF_000296735.1 Chrysochloris asiatica | reverse complement strand
TACCCCCCCCCCTTTTTGGGTAGCCAATGTCTAAGTTGCCCATCCCTGTCAACCCTGTGTACCAAGGGGGTGGGAATGATCCTCGCTGTAAATATTTGTTCCCTCTTTTGAGCTACTACATTCATAAGTATAGGTCAAGTTCATCAAGTTGTAGCAGATTACTCTTTTTATCCTCTTCTTTCTTCCTCTAGTCAAGTTCTGATCATCCAAATTCAAGTCAAATGGGTGCTATCTGCAAGTATGGGTGTTCTTGTGCATCTCCCTTCACTTCATATCAGCTGGACGCTTCACTCTCTGCTCTAGTTCTCTGTGGCCATGTCCCTGTCTCTGGGTTCAGGAATCCCCAGGTATCACTAGACTGCTGGCCAACCAGGTCTTAATCCAGGTAAACAGGTGTCTCTTGAACGTGGTCAGACTTAGCTCACAACTTCATTGTTGTTTTTCCCTTATTGGTAGACCAATGTGGTCACCAGCAAGCCTACATGCCTGCTTGTGTATTCCCCTTGAGTCTCAGTCTTGGAAAAGGGTTTGCCCTGATGGTTCCCTGGCGAACAACTTACTTGTTCTTGTAGTCAATAGGACCACTGTTACTGTTTTTTATTTTTCATGCTGGTCTTTCTTTCAAGAAGTATCTTCTGTTCTTCTAGCCACTCCAGGCTGATCTGCTTGTCCTTTCAAGTGGAAATTTCCCACCGCAGAAAATCCTGGATGGGGATCCAGATGCCACTTATGGTCTTATGCAGTGCAAAGGCTCCACAAGGAGCCCCCTTCCCTGGGCAAGTTCTAGCCCTGTTTTAGGTATTACAATCAGTTATAGGCTGAAGACAAACTTTCTATGGTGATGTTTCTGGCTATTCCTTTCTTTTCCCCTCAAGTGTCTATTTTACAGTAGTAGGCAAGGGAAACCAAGACTCAAAAGACAGCCAAGCATCTTAATATTATTTCCCCTCTTTTACCCATTCAAACTATGCCTCAATCCCTGTATTCCAGAGCCCTGTTATTCCGAGTTTGAGCTTACATCACTATTAACCTCTGTTCAACTTAGCCCATGCAAACCTGTCTAAACATTCTCCCATCTGCCTTGTTCTTCCATTATCCTCCCCCTTCTAATGTGTTGCCCCCCTCTGCCCCCAGCACCCAAACTGTCTTGTGTCTTATTCCCTACCTTGAGCTTCACCTTCCCCTTCCTCCCCTAGCCCTACCTCGTACACCCCAGTAACAAACAAATATATTTTTTTTCCTTTTAATGTGGGTACTTTTTCTTAAGCTTTTATAATAATGGTCCTATGCAGTATTTCTCCTTTTGTGACTGACTAATTTCACTCAGGGTCCTGGTGTGGCACTGTGGGTTAATGCACCAGACTGCAAAGCCATTTGAACTTCAAGGTCGGTGGTTCAAGCTCACCTGCTACTCCTTGGAAACCCTATACAGGGTCACTATGGGTCAGAATCGACTCAACAGCACTTAGCAACAACTATTTCACTCAGCATAATGTCTTCAAGGTTCATCCATATTATGCGGTGGCTTGCAGCTTCCTTGTTATTCTTCAAGGTAGTGTAATATTCCATTGTGTGTATGTACCAAAGTTTATTTATTCATTCTTCCATTGAAGGGCACTTAGGCTGTCTCCATCTTTTTGCAGTTGTAAATAGTGCTGCTATGAACATTGGTGTGCATTTATCTACTTGTATTATAGTTTGTATTTCTTGTGGATAAATACCAAGTAGAGGAATTGCTGGATCATAAGGAATAAGGAAGATCATAGAAGAATTGATGCCTTTGAATTGTGGTGTTGGAGGAGAATACTAAAAGTGTCATGGACTGCCAAAAGAACCAATAGATCTGTTTGGACGAAGTGCAGCCAGAGTGCTCCTTGGAGGCCAAGATGGCTAAACTTCATCTCTCA
>NW_006408542.1:7951667-7954414 GCF_000296735.1 Chrysochloris asiatica | reverse complement strand
TATGGTGCTGTGGGTTAATGTGCCAGACTACAAAGCAGTTTGAAGTGCAAGATAAGTTTAGGCTCACCAACAGCTCCCCGGAAACCCTATACAGGGTCACTATGAGTCAGAACCAACTCGACGGCACACAACAACAACAATGGCTAGTGATTGTGAACATTTCTTCTTATGTTTCTTGGCTGCCCGAATCTCCTCCTTGGTGAAGTGTCTGTTCATGTCCGTGCCCATTTTTTAATTGGGTTATTTGTCTTTTTTTTGTAGAGGTGTTGTAGTTTCCTATATATTTTAGACATTAGTCCCTTGTCTGATGTGTCGTTCATTGCAAAAGATTTTTGCCCATTCTATGGGCTCCCTTTTTACTCTTTCGGTGAAGTCTTTTGATGCACATAAATTTTTAAATTTTAGTATGTCCCACTCATGAACTTTTAAGATTCCAGTCACTACTCACCAAAGTAGGATGTCTTTGTGGACCATGTTATACCAAATGACCGTGTTTTTCCCAGAGACTATGGTTCTTAACTCCCAGGTCCAGCAAATCATTTCCTCAAGGTTTTGGGTAAGGTCTAAAAAGTTTTCATAATTTTGGCCCCTCTGTGCTCCACCACAGCTCCTGTTATGGCACTACAGGATAATGTACTGAACCGAAAGATTGGTTTGAACTGTAAGGTCAGTGGTTCAAACCCACCAGCTGCTCTTTGGAAACCTTAGACTGGGTCACTATGAACTGGAACTGATTAGACAACACTTAACAACAACAAATGCTCCACCACAAGGAGCTCTGGTAACATAGTGGATTATGAGGTGGGCTGCTAACTGCAAGGTCAGAAGTTTGAAAACACCAGCAGCTCAGAGGGAGAATGATGAGGCATTCTGCTCCCATAAAGATTTACAGACTCAGAAACCCTATACAGAGTCACTATGAGCCAGAACTGAGTCCACAGTCCACAGCACATAATCACCATCATCACCATGTTCCACCATGGGAGCACAGTGGCGCCGTAGAATAAACTCTGGACTATGAATTACAAAGCAGCTAGAGTCCACCAACTACTCCATGGAAGGAAATTGAGGCTGTCAGCTCCCACAAAATGATTTAAATTCTTGAAACCCTATACACTGTCGCTATGACTTGAAATTGACTCCATGACACTTAACAATTATCTTAGGCAGGTCTTCTAGAGAAGCAAAACCAATGAAACTTATATATGAATATATATAAAGAAAAATGTTAAAAGTTTCAGTAAATTTTATAGATTAGTCATTTGTCTGTATGCCATTGCCAAAATTTTTTTCCAGTTTGTGGGTTTGCTTTTTATTCTTTGGTTGGAACTATTTGATGCATATAAGTGTCTAAGTGTTAGGAGGTTCCAGTCATCTAGTTTGTCTTCTGCTATTTGTATGTAGTCACTTTACGTTTCATAAGCATTTTTATATCATGTATCAGATCCCCTAAGTTTGTCTCTATCAATATTCACTGATGATCTTTATAGTTCTAGGTTTTATTTAAATCTTTGATCCATGTTGAATTCCTTTTCATACATGGTGTGAGATATGGACCTTGCTTTAGTCTTCTGGATTTTCTGTTTTGACAGCATTGTTGACCAAAGAGACTTCTGGTGTAGTGCTGTAGTATCAGCACTAGACTGCTAATCACAAAATTGGTGGTTCAAACCCACCAGCTAATCCTTGGAAACCCTATTTTGTTGTTAAGTACCATGGAGTCAGTTCTGACTCATAGTGACCCTGCACAGGGTTTCCGAGGCTATAAATCTTTACGGGAGCAGAACGCCTCATCTTTCTCCTGTGGAACCACTTGTAGTTTTGAACTGCTGACACTGAGGTTGGCAACCTGACTTGTAACCACTATACTACCAGAGCTCCTTTGGAAACCCTATACAGGGTCGCTATGAGTCAGAACCAACAAAACGGCTTTAACATCAAAAGCAATAACTACAGTTTACCAAATAATGAACCCAGTGAGTCCTGGTATGGATGGCACTGTAGGATAAGCACTGAACTCGTGACCACAAAGTCAGCATTTCAAACCCAGCAGCTACTCTTGTCATTATACATTGTCATGATGAGTCAGAACCAACTCAATGGCATACAACAACAATAACAATTTGTTAAAAAGACTGTCTTGTCCCCATTTAGTGTGTTTTGATCCTTTGTCAAAAATCAGCTGATTGTTGTTATTATTGTTCAGTGCCATCAAATTGGTTCTGACTCATAGTGACACAATGCATAACAGAATGAAGCACTGTGAGCTCCTGCACCAGCCTCACTGGAGCCCATTGCTGCTGTCACTGTACCAATCCATCTCATTAGGGGGTCTTCCTATTTTTCACTGACTCTGCCTTTACAAAGCATGGTGTCCTTCTCTAGGGACTGGTCCCTCCAGATAATATGCTCATAATATGAGAGATGAAGTCTCACCATCCTTGCTTTTAAGGAACATTCTGGTGGTACTCTTCCAACACAAATTTGTTTGTTCTTCTGGCAATCCATGGTACTTTCAATATTCTTCTGCAACACCATATCTCAAATGCATAAATTCTTTACAGTCTTCCTTATTTATTGTCTTTCACATGCAATCCTGACGTCATGTTGTTCTTCATATAGCCCAGCTTCTCGGATTATTTGCTCAGCATACAGGTTGAATAAGTATGGTGAAAGAATACAACCCTGTCACACACCTTTCTTCATTTTAAACCATTCAGTGTTCCCATGTTCTGTTCAACAACTGT
>NW_006408542.1:7949931-7951418 GCF_000296735.1 Chrysochloris asiatica | reverse complement strand
TATTACCTTTAGTAAAACTTTACTCACATGGAATATGAATGATATTGTCCGATGAGTTCCTCATTCCATTGGGCCACCTCTTTTTGGAATGGGCACAAATACGGATCTCTTCCAATCAGTCAGCCAGATAGTTGTCTTCCAAATTTCTTGGCATAGATGAGTGAGTGCCTCCTGTGCCGCCTCACTTTCTTTTTCTTTTTTTAAGCCTTTCCAAGGCTGTAATTTTTTTAAGTGTTTTATTGTGAATTATATGATAGTTTACATGGGCTAACATTAGTTTTACATTCATTCTATCATATATCGTATCATTCCCATGGTTCCAATCCCCTCCATGCATCATCAACCGACCAAAGGGTATACCCTGCAATCCTTCCCCCATACTTCCCAGGTCTTCAGCACACTGTCCCTCTCCCTCTCTGGATCTAAAGTCCCCAGCTGCTCCATTGCTCCACGTCATTATCTCTGCCTCCATCTTGGGCATCACTGCTTCTCTGGGTAGGTTCCCGCTCTCGGCTCTTCTCCATTGACGGTCCCAGGGACCTCCACTACTAGAAATGAGCTTGCTATAAAATGTCTACCTTTGCATTTCCAACCTTCACAATCAGTCCTGATAACAATTATTCACTATTGTATCACAAGAGACCCATCTGTATTTCATTTCATCAGCTCCGCCTAGGCAGATTGGATACTACTCACTGGAGATTCTGCCTTCCTCGAGGCCCCCTGGCTCTAGGTTCCCTCTTGAAAGCTTGTAAGCCAGTTACTTCTTGCTTGTGTAGCGCCCCCCTCCCCATTTTGAGTAGCCAATGTCCAAGTTGCCCATACCTGTCTACTCTGTGTGTGGAGGGGGTGGGAATGATTCTTGTTGTAAGAATTTGTTCCCTCATTTGAGCTACTGCTTCCATAGGTGTAGGTCAAGTTCATCAAATTGCATCCGATTATTCTTTTTTTTCCCTCTTCTTTCTTCTTCTGGTTGAGCTCTGATCATAAGGTCACTGAAGCCAGGTCAAGTGGGTATTATCTGCAAGTGTGGGTGTCCTTGTGCATATGCCTTCTCTTTTTATCAACTGAACGCTTCACTGTCCACATTGTAGGGCTTAGCTCACCACTTCATTGTTGTTTTTCCCTCATTTTCCCTTATCAGTGATGAGCATGGTCACCAATCACAGCGTGTATTCCCATTGAGTCTTAGTCTTGGAAGGGGATTTGCACTCAGGGGACCCGACCACTTGCCTTCATGTTTCCTCAGCAAGCAAGTTGTTTGTTCTTGTAGTAACAGTCCATCTACCTCTATTGTTTTGTATTTTTCCTGAAGTTCTTTCTTTCAAGAAATACCTTCTATTCTTCTAGCCATTCCAGGCTTGTCTGCTTGTCCTTTCAAGTGGAAATTTCCCATCTCTGGAGATCTGGATATGGTTCAAGCTTCTACCTTTAGTCTTATGTAATGCAGAGGCTCCGCAGGAAGCCTCCTTCACTGGGCAAGTTGT
>NW_006408542.1:7897147-7939865 GCF_000296735.1 Chrysochloris asiatica | reverse complement strand
GTGTTCTTCCTTTTTGGTTTTGTGACTCCAGATCTTTGCATATTTTGTTGTAATATTTGGCTTTATCTTCTCAAGCTGATCTTTGAAATTTGCTGTTCAGCCCATAGAATCCTTCAATATTTCTGGTCAGAGCTTGAATTTTTTCCTTCAGTTGTTTAAGCTTGAGAAATGCTGAGCATATTCTTCGCTTTCAATTTTCTAACTACAGATCTTTGCACATTTCAGTATAATACTTGACTTTGTCTTCTCGAGCTGACCTTGAAAATTTCATGTTCAGCTGTGTCGCCTTTTCACTTCTTCCATTTACATTAGCATTTCTACTCTGGAAAGCAAATTTCAGAGTCTCTTCTGACATCCATTTTGGTCTTTTCCTGCTTTCTTGTCTTCTAAATGACCTTTCACTTTCTTCCTATATGATTTTATTGATATTATCCCACAACACATCTAGTCCTCTGTCATTAGTGTCCAATGCATCAAATCTGATGATCTTGATTTGTTCTCTAAATTTAGATGGGATATTTTCAAGGTCACATTTTGGCTCTCATGGACTTGTTTTAATTTTCTTAATCTTAAACCTGAACTGGGCTGGCATATAAGCAATCGGTAGTTTCTGCCACTGGCCTTGTTTTGGCTGATGATACGCAGCTTTTCCACTGTCTCTTTCCACAGACGTACTCAATTTGATTTCTGTGTATCCCATCTGATCAGGTCCATGTGTGTTGTTGTTGTTATCAAGTGCCATTGAGTCGGTTCCGACCCATAGCTACCATGTATAGGGTTTCCGAGGAGCTGCTGGTGAGCTTGAACCACCGACCTTGTGGTTCAAACAGCTTTGCAGTCTTGTGCATTAACCCACAGCACCACACCAGGACACCTGGTGTCCATGTGTATAATCGTCTTTTATGTTGTTTAAAAAAGGTATTTGCAATGATGAAGTCATTGGTCTTGCAAAATTCTATTGTGCCATCCCTAGCATCATTTCTATCACTAAGGCCTTTTTTCCATTTACTGATCCTTTCTCTTTTTTTCCTAACCTTTGCATTCTAATTGCCAGTAAGTTATCAATACATCTTGATTGCATGTTTGTTCAATTTCAAACTGAAGTCATTGGTAGAATTCTTCAATATCATTATCACTGACTTTAGTGGTTGGTGAGTAAATTTGAATAATGTTGGTATTACCTGGTCTGCTTTGTAGGTGTATGGATATTATCCTGTTGTAAACAGCATTATACGTCATGATATAATGTTTTTTTTGATGATGAATGTGACGCCGTTCCTTTTCAATTTGTCATTCCTGGCATGGTAAACCATATGATTGTCAGATTCAAAATGTCCACTACCAGTCCAATGTTTATGTGTCCCATTTCATTTTTGAGAACTCCCATTTTTCTAAACTTATACTTTGCACATTCCATGTTCTGATTTTCAAAAGATGTTTACAGTTTCTCCTCAGTTTGAGTGGTGCCCACCAGCAAATGAAAGTCCTGAAAGCTTTTCTCCATTTGCATCATCATAGTTAGCTTTACATTGAGCAGACAGCTCTCCCCCAGTTGTATTTTTGAGTGCCTTCCAAACTGAGTTGCTCAGCTACTAGCACTATGTTCTGGTGCTATTCATAAGGTTTCAATATTCAGTGACAGTGTACTACTGCTATTCAAAGGTTTTTGATGGCTTAAACATTCTTCCTAGTCTGTCAGTCTGAAAGCTCAGCTGAAATCTGAGCATTGGTGGCACCGCTGATATTTAAAATACCGGTGACATAGCACCCAGCATCATTAACACTCTAGTCACCACTTATGATTGGCAAGTATGGCAAACTGACAGACGAGTGGTGGCAAAATGTTACAGCTTACTGTAGTAAGTTGATAGATTTACTACTCTCTTCTCATTTCTGTTTCATTGCTCTATGTGTCTTTCATTGTACCAGTATCAGGCTATGCAACCGACCATCAGCTATGCAAATGCAATTTCAGGCTGAATCTGAAGACAATTAAAAACAAATTCACAACTGTCAAAATATGAACTTGAAAATGTTGTTGTTAAATACCACGGAGAAGGTTCTGACTTATAGTGACCCTAAACAGGGTTTCTGAGGCTGTAAATCTTTACGAGAGCAGAAAGCATCATCTTTTTCCCACAGAATGGTTGGTAGTTTTGAACTGCCCACCTTGAGGTTAGCAGCCCAATTCATAATCTCTGCACTACCAGAGCACCTTATGAACTTGAATAAATCCCACCTGAATTTAGAGACTATCATAAGAACAGATTGGATTCATTAGCTACTAATCACCAAAGACCAGAGAAAACTGGTGAGATGGCATTAAGAACATCACACAGGAAGAAATAAAAGATCATTAAAATGACAAGAAAGAAGAAAAGACCAAAATGGATGTCAGAAGAGACTCTGAAACTTGCTCTTGAGCATAGAGAAGCTAAAGCAAATGGAAGAAATGAGGAAGTGTAAGAGCTGAACAGAAAACTTCAAAGGGCCACTCAAGAAGACATAGCCAAGCATGATAGTGAAATGTAGAGACCTGGAGTTAGAAAACTAAAAGGGAAGAACATGCTCAATATTTCTCAAGTTGAGACAACTGAAAAAAAAAAAAAAAAATTAAGCCTCAAATTGCAATATTGAAGAATTCTATGGGCAAACATTGAATGACTAATAAAACATCAAAAGAGTCACTGTATCAAAAGAAAAGGTCAATACTGACTCCTATCTTTCTTGATTTAAAACCATGCAGTATTCCTTTGCTCTGTCTGAATAGTTGTCTCAAGGTCTATTATAGGTTCTATATGAAAACAATTAAATTATAGAATTCTGAAATTCTTATCGTGGCAATGCTATCCATAATTTGTAATGATCCACACAGTCAAATGCCTTTGCATAGTCAATAAAACATAGTAAACATCTTTCTGGTACTCTCTGTTTTCAGCCAAGATCCATCTGACATCAGCAATGATATCACTTGTTTCACATCCTCTCCTGAATCTGGCTTGGATTCCTGGCACTTTCCTGTCAATGTACTGCTGCAACTATTTTTAAATGATCTTCAACTAAATTTTATTCGCCTGTGGTGTTAATGAGACTGTTTGATAATTTCTGTATTATGTTGAGTCACCTCTCTTTGGAATGGGTACAAATATGGATCTCTTCTAGTCAGCTGGCCAGGTAACTGTCTTCGAAATTTTTTGTTATAGATGGGTGAGGGCTTCCAGTGTTTCATCAGTTTGTTGAAACATCTTGACTGGTTTTCCATCATTTTCTGGAACCTTGCTTTTCACCTCCAGTGCATCCTGGACTTCTTTCTTCATTACCATGGGTTCTTGATCATATACTATCTCCTGAAATGGCTGAATATTGGCCAATTGTTTTGGTATAGTGATTTTGAGTAGTCCTTCATTTTCTTTTGCTGTTTCCTGTGTCGTTCGATATGTTGGCTATACAATCCTCCAATATTACAACTCAAGGCTTGAATTTTTTCTTCAGTTCTTTCACTTTTATAAATGCCAGAATTAATTCTTCCCTTTTGATGATCTAATCCCACAAAAAGTCCACAACAGTCAAAGTACAACCTTGAGTATGTCCCACCTGAATGTACAGACCATCTCAAGAATAGATTTGACACATTGGACATTAATGACCAGATTAAGTTGTAGGATGTCATCAAGGACTTTATTCCTGAAAAAAATAAAAGGTCATTGAAAAGACAGAAATAAAAGACCAAAATGAATGTCAGAAGAGACTGATACATGCTCTTAAACATAGAATAGGTAAAGCGAATGAAAGAAATTATAAACGAGTTAAACAGAAAAAAATCAAAGGGTTACTCAAGAAAACAAAGTAAAATATTAGAATGAAACGTGGAAAGACCAATTCCAGCGATGATAGAAATGGAATGGAGGAAGTTGGGTTGACTTTTTCATAATCACATAGCTATCACACCGCTAAAATAGGTCTGTCACCCTGATTTATCTGATTCCAATAGTTCCTCCTTTTAACCAGTATGCTACATAAACCCATTGCTGAGAGATCGATTCTGACCTTATAGAACGGAATAGAACTGCCTCAAAGGGTTTCCAAGGCTGTGATATTTTACAGAAGCTGTCACATCTTTCTTATGGAGTACCTGATGGATTTGAACTGCTGACCTTTCAGTTAGCAAATGAGTGCTCAACCATTGTACTGCCAGGGCTTCCCATAGTACAGGAAGCCCTCTTAAAATCACATACATACACACACATTAGAGATTTAAATCTCTAGCAGTGGTAATAGATTGGAGAGTTTGTTTATTTTACTGGTGAGGAAACTACATCTCAAGTGTGAGGTATCTCGTAGACGAACACTGGAACTCGAACTTAAAAATAGACTCCTGCCTGACAACCCAAAGTGCTTTCTCCTGTATCTAATCACTTCCCTTTTAACCAAAGCAGCACTATTTTAATTTTGCTAAGTCGCAGTCTCTAGACTGAGTGCTAGACTGAATGCTAAAAAGGACTTCCCTTCCAGGAATGGCTTACACTTGTTTCATAAGTTCAATCAATTCGCTTGTAATCTAAAAGATTCACCATGAAATAAATGTTATGGGTTAGCAGTCTAAGTACTTGGTTGGTTTTCGTTTGTTTGTTTTTCCCACCTTCAAAATCGCCTGATCCAGACTCCTTTCCAGGGACATGGACTGATGGAGAAAAAGGGACAAAAAAAGAACATGTCCAAATCTATTTTCACAATCAGGTCTCCCATTCACCTATTACAGATGATTGCCATGTAAAAGGTGTGGGTGACAACAGTTACCTGATGAGATCCAGCATCTCAATACTGAGGACCACTGTGTTCAATTCATTTGTGAAATATGCCCATGCTCCATCAACCACATGATGATTAAGACTTTGTTCACCAAACTAGTCATTACGAATGATACATAATAATAATAATAAACCCACATATGCAGAATGCAAATCTGATTACAGTGACAATAATGTTTGCTGTATTTAAAGGAGGTGCCTACTCCAGCATGAATGGGAAGCTATTTTATTCCAGCGGTGATACATGTGGGGTTGTAGGACTGTAAGGCACAAATAGCAGTTGGAACTGCAAGGTCAGTAGTTCAAGCTCACTGGCCACTCCTCAGAAACCGTATGCAAGGTCGCTATGAGTTGGAGTCTATTTGACTGCAATTAACAACAACAACAACAACAACAGCAACAGTGATAGGTAGGAACACAAGTTACATTCATCCTCTTGTTAGAAATGTGAATGCCTTCACAATGTTTCCAGTGTACATACATAAGACAAGGAAGAAATGGGCATAGGATCTAGTCAGTTCTGCCAATTACCCCCATTAAAAGTGGCCTTTCCACAACTTCTTAGACATTAACAAACACCATGAGGGAATGAGTTACTGGACCTGGGGGCTCAGGACCATGGTCTCAGTGTGGTCAATTGGTGTAACATAGTCCGCAGATCTTAGGGACTATGTCCTACTTTTGTGAGTAGCAATTGGCATCTTAAAAGTTCATGAGCTGCCATCTAGGGTAAAACTCTTGGTCTCTCCCTGCATGGAGGAAAGAAAGAGTGATGAAAAATGAAGACACTTGCAATTAATTACTCCAATGAACTAATGGAACAAGTGAACATCAGTCTCCACGTCTCTGAGATCAGAAAAACTAGATAGTGCCTGACTATCACTATTAACTGTTCTGAAAGAGATCACATTAGAAGGTGAGAGAAAATGTGGAACAAAACTCAAGATTATTTAAAAAAAAAGACTGAGTTTATAGATCAGAAAAAGACTGGAGGAATGTAAGTGTACTGTCCTTGGCCACCCTTCAGGTCTAGAACTCAACTCATCCTGTGGCTTAATTTTCAGCCAAGTGGTAGACAGGTATATGGGGGGACAAAAGCACTAGTAATTTGTGGTCACCATGGAATGGTCAACCATTAAACTTCAAAAGGGCAGTGTTTATCTAAAGATAAAGTTCAGAAGTGTTGGGAAACAAGAAGCCCAGGGAGGAAGTAAGATAACTTATGTTGCATGGAGGGGATTGCAATAATTGAGATGAAATGAAGTGTGTGATTTGTTGAATGTAAACTGATGGTCTTGTCTGTAAACCTTCACTCAAATCACAATAAAAAATTTTTCTTAAAAAGATGTGGCCTTTTCACCTAGAGGAAGCTTGTATGGCAAAGCGTTGCTAGTTGTCCAATCTGAGGGACAGGAATATTAGCTCTATTTTTATGAATTTGAAAGCTTCACAATGTAATGTTAAAATCAAAAGGTTTATAAGTAACCCTTTTCTTAGGACAAACCTTTACAGAACCCTAGTCTTAGTGATGATGTCCAACCCAGCAGCAAGGATTAGGGGAGGGAGGGCCTGGACTTGAATTCAGAAGCTCAGGACCCCTGGCTGTTTAGTAACATCCCTTCCACATGCCTGGAGGTGTGTCTTCCATGAATCCCAGTCTGTTTTATATCTTCCTCCCAGTTGCTCCCATAATAGCCTTGATAATCCTTCTCTTATTGTATTTCCTTTTTCCTCTTCCTTGTTGCCCTAAAAATCTGAGAACACCTTGAAAGCAGAGATGGCAACCTGATAATGAGTCACCAGCACCTAGCACATTGTGGTTAACAGACACTCAGGAAGTCCTTATTCAAGGAAGAAAACAGCTGATACAGATTACTTCATTGGTTGTTGCTATTCATTGCCGTCAGTATCTATTCATGGTACCCTTATGTATAACAGAAGAAAATATTGCCCATTCCTGTGCCATTTTCATGACTTTGTACCTATATCAAGCCATCTCATTGAAGGTTTCTGTTGGTTTCACTGATGTGTTTTTCTAGTGACTAGTCTTTCCTGCTGGTGTGTCTTAAGTGAACCAGTTGAAGTCTGATCCTCCTTACTTCTAAGAAGGATTCTGGTTGTATTTCTTCTAAGACAGATGTGTTGATTTTTCTGGAAGCCCACAGTATAGACAATATTACTCACTTATGCCACAGTTCAAATGCATGTTATATAAATTAAATAAGATAATGTAACTCTATGCAGAGTAATTGGTATGTTGTACATGCTTATTTAATGTTAGCTGCTTTAATGATTATCACTATAATAATAATGTTATTATTATAATTATCACCTACCTACCTACCATATAAAGGGAGTCTTGGTGTGGTGCTGTAGGGTAAGCACAAGACTGGCAGTTCAAACCCACCAATTGCTGCTCAGAAGCCCTCTACAAGGTTGCTATATGTTGGAACCAACTTGACAGCACTTAACAACAACAACCATATAAAAAGTCTGGGTAGTGTAATGGGTTACTAGTTGGGCTGTTGACCGCAAGGTCCACAGTTCGAATCCACCAGCTGCTCCTCAGGAGAAAGACAAGGTGTTCTGCTCCCATAAAGATTCACAGCCTCAGAAACCCTATACAGAATGGCTATGAGTTGGAACCAACTTAATGGCACACAGCAGCAGCAGCAGCAGGTAGCATAGTGGGTTATGAGTTGGACTGCTAACTGCAAGGTCAGCAGTTCGACTCTACCAGCTGCTCCGCATAAAAAAGATGAGGCTTTCCGCTCCTATAAAGATTTACAGCCTTGGAAACCCTATAGAGGGTTTCTATGAATTGGAACTCACTCTACGGGACACATCCACCACCACCTACCATATGCTGTTTAATCATCCTCTGTAAGATTTCCTCAGGGAGTTCCCAATAGCACAGTTACTAAATTATAGATTTTGAACCTAAGACCATTTGTCTCCAAAGCTCATGCCCTTAGCGCTGCATCATTCTGCTTCATTTCAAATGTCATTGACAACTCTGGTATAAATCAATCTATACAAGGGCTAAAGGATCTCTCAGGGCTACCAGTTATGAATTGTTATCCTCACCTGGCAGGCCCAGGAAAGGAAGACCTGTCATCCTGTTCCCCGCTGCTTGAACTCAATTTAATCCCTGAGCAGATAGAAAGACACAAATAGCAATCATTGTAGTTCGTATGGTTGAAATAAACACATATTTAATTAAGACTATAGTTATACCCCAAATACACATTACTCACCACCATACATAGACATTTTCTTATTTAGTTTGAACATGATTATATTAAATCATGTGGGTGTTACTAGTCCAATAGCACAGGCTTGGATTAAGTTTTAAAAGGCAGGCTGGATTGAAACAATTTCCTTTTCCTTCATTTGCATTTGAATTCTACCTTTTTCCCAAGGAGCTGTGAATAACAGCTGTAGTGGAAGATAGTGTGTGAGGTAGACTGGCTGGTTAGGAGTTCAGTAAGGGATAATCAGTCTATTAGCTTGGCCTGCTTCACTTACTCGGTGATCTCGGGAAAAAAAATCATTGTATTTCTTTGTGCTTCTGTTTGCCCAGCCATAAATGGGAAGCAATGCACAGATGTTGTGAGAGTTAAGAGTTCACACTAGCAAACCACACTAGAAACCTACATAAGAGATCATAAAAAGACGTCTGTTCTCCATGCAAACCTCATGTACACACACATAAACTTGTGTCATGTTATATACCATTTAAAGGTTTCAAGAAAAACAGTTTTGGTTTGGTTTTTCTGTAAGTTTTTATTGTGAATTGAGTGACAGTTTACATGGAGAATATTGGTTTTATACACATTGTTTCATTGCAATGATTACAATCTCCTCCACGCATCAGAATTCAACAGTATTTGCTTCTATTCTCTTTGTTTTTTGCCTTTTTTTGGACGTACACAAAAACACTCAGGAATATATAATCATTTAAACAACCAAAGGGCACATTCTGCAAGCCTACCTCCTGGGTGCCAGCACACAGCCTTTCTCTTTCCATGAGTCTACAGTCCTCAGCTGCTCTATCTCTCCATGTACTCATCTCTGCCTCAGTCTCTGGTGTCGCTGCTTCTCTGGACAGGGTCCCACATTCCGCTTATGCTCTTTTCCCTTCATGGTCTTAGGGTCCTCTGTTCCTGGAATGTAAGATTAACTGTTGTTGTTGTTGTTGTTGTTAAGTACCGTAGAGTTGGTTCTGACTCATAGTGACCTGAACAGGGTTTCCAAGGCTGTAAATCTTTATGGGAGAAGAAAGCCTCATCTTTCTTCCGTGGAACTGTTGGGAGGTTAGTAGCCTGATTCGTAACCACTATGCTACCAGAGATTAACTACTCTGCCTTTTTTGTTACAGAACTTCTACCTTTATAGTTGTGACCATTGCAATTAATCATGATAACATAAGAATCTTATCCCCATATCTTTTCACCAGACTCTACAAAAGACAGATATTTTAAAGCTTTATTTTCACATGACTTTACATTCCACAGCTGAAAAATCACATCAGGAGCCCATAGCCATCAACTCACAGTCCAACAGCAGCATAAGATTCCTTTTGGCTCTAAAATCAGAAATTGCAATGTAATTTTCCTGTGAAGTCAACTAGGGACCCAGGATTGAACTTCCAGGAACAGCCCTCAGATAACTCTTCTCTAAATGTGTCACTAGGATCATCTGATAAAATGTTTATTGTAATGAACAACCTAGACAACATTCACACTTTAAAGTTTCTAAAGGTCTTATAATGTGTTATGAATGAAACTGTTGTCTCTTCAAAATGTGTTGGTATCCTAACCCTTATGCCTGTGGATATAATGTAATGTAATATAATCACTTTCCATAATTGAATTTAATGTGTTCTTAATGAGGCCATACCAATGTTGTGTGGGTCTCAAACCTAAACACTTCTGAGTTATAAAAAGAGCACATTAGACACAACTGGGAAAGATAGATGCTTTGTAAGGATTGCCAAGAACCAAGTATCACCCAGTACTACTGACAAGGAAGGAACTGACACAGAAAAAGTCCTGATTTAGACTTTCCACCTCCAGAACTGTAAAATAATAAATTTCTGTTCATTAAAGTTATCTACTTTATGGAGCTGTGGTAGCATAGTGGTTACAAATTGGGCTGCTAACCTCAAGGTCGGCAGTTCGAAACTACCAGCCGTTCTGCGGGAGAACTATGAGGCTTTCTGCCCCTGTAAAGATTTACAGCCTCAGAAACCCTGTGCAGGGTGGCTATGAGTTGGAACCGACTCCACAGCACATAACAACAACAACAAATAGCACAGTGGTTATGAGTTGGGTTGCTAACCTCAAGGTGAGCAGTTTGAAACTACCAGTGGTTCCACAGGAGAAAGATGAGGCTTTCTGCTCCTGTAAAGATTTATAGCCTCGGAAACCCTATACAGGGTGCTATGAGTCAGAATTGACTTAATGGCACACCACCACCACTTGTGATATTTATGTTATAGCAGCAATAGTAAATTAAGACAAAGTAAAATTCAGAGTTACCTACCTGGCAAGGGACAGAAATCCCTGCTTAACAAGCAAATTAACAGTTTGTGTGGCAATAAACTGTTAATGGCAGGAATGCAGATCCTAAAAGATTTGCCAATATCTTCAAAGTTCCCTTGTTTCATCCCTTTCCCAGTGGTTGGAGCTTCCTTTAAAGATGATTAACAAGAATAACTTTAAAGAAATCCTGGAAGGTTTTTTCAGGGGTTAAACAGGGGTCCTCCTGCTGGCCAGGATGTCAAACATTTCCTCTTCAATGATAAGATTTCCTGGGGAATAATAAAGAGTCTCCCCTCCCACATAACCTAAATGTGGGAAAAGCAGGAAATAGGAGAATCAAAGAGGACCAAGAAGGTGGTATTTTTCGCTGAATATTCAGATAGCAAGAGAGAAACTTCAAGAACCAGAAAGTGAAATTTTAAAGAACTTGCTTACTCCATAGGAGAGTTCTAGGAATTGTAATCATAAATAACACTGAGATTACTTCTGAGAGAATCCACAGGCCTTTGAATCATGGACAAATGGAAACAATGGGCCAAGATGTCCTAAAGAGGCATGAGCCCTGTCCTAAGAGTTAGAGAACCATTGCCAAATCTGTGTTCAGAAAGACTTTTTCTCATCATTGTAAGCGAAGCAAGCACTGGAGTCTTGGTGTGGTGTTGTAAAATAAGCCCTGGACTGCTAACCACAAGGTTGGCAGTTCAAATCCAGCAGCCACTACTCAGAAACCCTATACAGGGTTGTTGGAATTGACTTGATGGCACTTAACAAAAACAACAATGCATAATTAGTTGAATAATGAGGGTCAGAAAAAAAGAGGAAGACCCTCAGCGAGATGGATTGGCAAAGTGGCAGCATCAATGGGCTCAAGCTTAGCAACAATTGTGAGGTTGGCACAGGATTGGGCAGTGTTTTGTTCTGTTGTGCATAGGGTGGCTATGAGTCAGTAGTGACTCAATGGCACCTAACAACAACAACAACAACAGTTGAATGAATGACTAGTTAAACTGGATTCACAAGAGGATATAGAATGAATTATATTATTGTTGACATCACATGGATCTTGACTGAAAGCAGAGAGTACCAGAATGATGTTTACTTGTGCTTTGTTAATTATGCAAAGGCATTAAACTGTGTGGATCATAAGAAATTATGAATAACATTGAGAAGAATGGGTATTCCATAATACTCAATTGTGCTCAGGAAGAACCCGTACATAGACTAAGAGGCAGTTGTTAGAGCAGAACAAGGGGATACTGAATGGTTTAAAATCAGGAAGGTAATGCACCAGAATTGCATCCTTTCACCATATGCATTCAATTTGTATGCTGAGCACATTGAATTATATGAAGCTTATTCATATGAAGAAGAACAAGGCATTAGAATTGAAGGAAGACTCATTAGCAACTTGTGATGTGCAGATGACACAAACTTGCTTGCTGGAAACCAAGAGAACTTGAAATACTTATTGATGAAGATCAAAGACTTCAATATGGCTTGCACAATGTAAAGAAAAGGAAAATCCTCACAACTGAACCAATGTATACCATCATGATAAATAGAGAAAAGACTGAAGTTGTCAAAGATTTTGTTTTGTTTCTATTCCACAGTCAATGCTCATGGAAGCAGCAGTCAAGAAATCAAATGACATGTTGCATTGGGCAAAACAGCTGCAAAAGACCTCTTTAAAGTGTTCAAGAACAAAGATGTCACTTTGAGGACTAAATTGAGCCTAACCCAAGCCATGTATTTTCAGTTGCTTCATATGCATGTGAAAGTTGGACAATGAATAAAGAAGACTATTGAAGAATCAAGGCATTTAAATTATGATATTGGTGAAGAAAATTAAAAGTATGATGGACTGCCAGAAGAACAAACAAATCTGTGTTGGAATAAGTAAGGCCAGAATGCTCTCCTTTTGAGATATGTCGTTAGGAGAGACCAGACTCTGGAGAAGTATATCATGCTTAGAAAAGTGGAGGGTCAGTGAAAAAAAGGAAGACCCCCCCCCGCCAATGAGATAGATTGACACAGTGGCAGTAACAATGGGCTCAAACATAACAACACTGTGAGGAGAAAGTAAACCAAGCAGTGTTTCATTCTGTTGTGCACAGGGTCACTATGAGTCGAATTTGTGATAAATGTTGTGGATACTGACAAACACTCCAGAAATGCAATCTGTACTCATTTTAGTGAGAGTGAGGTTTTCTTTATTTGATTTTGCAAAATTTGGTGCCCAACCCAGCAGACAGGGATAGACATGACACATGGCTGGCCTCAAAAGAGTTTTATTCCCCTGTCTCGAAAAAGTCTCTCCTTCAGTTCCCGTTTTATTGGGAGCTCTGGTAGCATAGTGGTTATGAATTGGGCTGTTAACCTCAAGGTCAGCAGTTCAAAACTACCAGTGGTTCCGCAGGAGAAAGATGAGGCGTTCTGCTCCCATAAAGATTTACAGCCTCAGAAACCCTGTGCAGGGTCACTATGAGTTGGAACCGACTCCACGGTACTTAACAACAACAACAAATGAAGTTTACAATCTACCCCGAACATCTCATTTTCCCTCCCTTCAGTTTCAGAATCTAACCCAAATGGCACCCATGGTCTTACTGACTGTATCCTTATTTAAAGTTCCTTGTCCTAGAACAGATTTCTTTCCCCCTCCCCCAATTCATCTTGCTATCATATGCTTGGGTGTGAATCAACAACCTATGTCTGGTCTAGCAGTCTCATGAGCCCTTTATTCCTGAAGATAGACTATCTTGAGAATTTCTTACAAAGTCGACTTAGTGGCACCTAACAATAACAGTAACAATTTAATATGTGTGTGTGTGTGTATAGAGGTGCTTCTGGTGTAATACTGCAGGATCAACACAAGACTTCAAACCACAAGCTCAGCAGTTCAAACCCACCAGCTGCTCCTTGGAAGCCCTATATAACGTCACTGTGAGACAGAACTGACTCAACAGCACCTATCAACTTATGTTTTAAGGTCCCAATTCAAGAACTCTAACAAGGTATTATCTATAGTAACAAAACTGAATCTGACATATCCTGAATGTCTTTAATCTTCACACTATGTCACAGATAGAAACCAACTCAAAAACCAAACCAGTTGTCATAAAATCTATTCTGACTCAAAACAATTCTATGTGTTTTGAGTGTGTTCTACTCAAAAGAGGTTTCATTGGCTGAGATCATTTGGAAGTCCATCAGCAGACTTCTTCTGAGGTGCCTCCGGGTGGGTTCAAACTGCCAATCTTTCAGTTTGTAGACAAGCACTTAGCTGTTCACACCACCCACAGACTCCTACAGATGGCAATGTTAGTGTTGTTTAGTGCCATCGAGTCAGTGCTGACACATAGCAACACCGTATAGAGTTTCTGAAGAGCAACTGGTGGGTTTGAACTGCCAATCTTGTGGTTCAAGCTGATCTTGTATTATACTGCAGCTCTACGCAAGGGCTCCAGATGGGAATGTTGTTGTTGTTAACTGTCATCAAATTGGTTCCTATCCATAGTAACACTGTATAGGGTTTCCGAGGAGTGACTGGTAAACTTGAACTGCCAACCTAGTGGTTCAAACCAACTTTGCAGTCCAGTGCATTAACCCACAATGCCACACCAAAGCCTAAATTGCAAATAACTTCACTCTTTTTACCAAAAGGGAAAATATATAAACTGCACGTGGAAATTATCATATTCAGTCTTCATGCTGCCCCGCTGGTCTCTAAAACTCCTGTTATGACTCTTCACCCAGTATGTCCTGCCCACAGCACCCTCATGATCCAGTCCCTACCCTTCTCCCTATAAATAACACTTTAATTCCTAAGTTTTCAGTAATCTGATTAAAGTAATTTATACTAAATGACAAATGTTGGATAGCCTTACCCTTTCCACACGAATTTGCATTTTAAAACAGAAAATCCATTAGTCCTAATCGATCTTCAGCTTCAAGGTTTTAGTAATGTGTGGGCAATTTTTTAAGTATCAGAATATCTTGATTTTGAGATGCAAGTAATAGGAAGCAAATCAAGGTACTTCAAGCAGAAGGGGGAACCTCCCTTTTCTTCTCTCTCCCTGTAGACCATTTTAACTGCTTCTTCATCCACCTGGTAGAATAAGAGTGCCCTACTTTTCTTGAGATGCTATGTTGCAGTCCTAGAGATAGACCGTAAATACCATTTCTAATTTCAGAGAAAGACTCTGAGTGGTACAGCCTGGCTTCTTTCATAGTTAGGGATGTGGGGGTGAGAGGTCACACAGGAATGGGGAGTTGTGTGGGTGAGTAGATATCCTAAAACGTATCTCCTTAAAGTTGAGTCTTTCCTCAGATCTTTGAAAGCAGTGTTTTCCAAACTTTCCTAATGGTAGGAATTCCCAGGCCCTTACCTGAAGAGTCTGAATCAGAGGGTTTGAAGTTTGGCCTGGGCATGTCTGTTTTCAATAAGTACATCCAGAGAAGCTTGAGAAACTCTATAGGCTCAAACCACAGATCATCATGTAGGCTGTCTCTGAGTTATGTAATCAAGCACCCCTATCCTGAACTCCTCAAAATATCTTGGGCTCTGGTTCTTAATGATGCAACTCCATCCTCAATTGAATATTTTAGGAGTCTTCTATCCTCAATCATTTCAAGTTCATGAAAAGTAATTATGAGGAGACTCAGAATTACCTACACTGTACTTCAACTCTAGAAAGAAATGGGGGGTCTACCCTTTTAATGCTGGTTGTAAAAGAATTAAAAAGAAATAGTTAATTTTCCATACAGATTTCTCTCCCCCTCCTTAGAGATCAGGGTGATGAGACAAATCTCAGAGTTCTTGTGTGGCCAGCTGCTAACAGAAAGCTGAAAGGTTTGAGTCTTCCCAGAGACACTTTGGAAAAAAAGTCCTGGTGATCTGCCTGTGAAACATCAGTCATTGAAAACCCTACAGAGTTCAGTTCTCTGACACACATGGGGTTACCGTGAGTCACAATCAACTTGACGGCAGCTGGGAGGTGTTTTTGGTGGTTTTTGCTTTTGTTTCTGTCTTTTTAAACTGCGTTGTGAATAGATGGACTTCACATCTTTAACATTCTTTCTTCACTCCAATCTCATCACTTCCATACCACCTGGTCATTTTGATCTTAAGCATTTTCTTTAAAGTTTTTATTGTGACTTGAATGATAGTTTACATGGGAGAAATCAGATTTACATTCATCCTGTCGTATTTTGTTTCATTGTAATGATTACAATCCCCTCTATGCATCATCATTCAACAGCATTTGCTTCAATTCCCTCTGTTATTTGTTTTTTTTGTTGTTGTTTGTTTGTTTGTTTTTTGGATGTACACCAAAGCACTCAGGAATATATAACAATTCAAACAACCAAAATGTACACCTGCAAGCCTGCCCCCTGGCCATCAGCACACAGCCCCTCTCCCTCCCTGAGTCCAGAGTCCCCCGACACTCCATCTTTCCACATCATCATCTCTGCCTCCATCTCTGGTGTCACTGCTTCTCTGGATAGGGCCCCACACTTCACTCTTCTCCCTTGATGGTCCCAGGGTCGTCCGTTCCTGGACTGCAATGATCTTTAGCATTTTATCACATAGCTTGAAATATCAATTTGCCTCTTTTAGACTATTCCCCATACAGGGTTTATGGAACAATGATGCTAACAAACTAAAGGTTTATCTTTACAGATTACTTTATCACACAAATAATATTATCCTAAGGGGACATCATGATTCTGATATATCTTCATGTGGGGGTAATTAAATAAAAGAAGCCACAAGCTGCTGACTCTTCCTCTGGTGCTTCGGGGGAATAAAGAATCAAGCAGACAACTAATGACAGCTGCAGAAGTATTTTTTTTTCCTGAGTTTTAGAAATAAATGCATTGAAAATAAGAAATACAAAAGGCCAATGAACATGTGAAAAATTGTTCCACCTCAGTAAGAACATAAATTAAAAGACCAATGAGCTCAGTTTTTTCCTATCAAATTGACAAAGATAAAAAAGCATAATCTGTAGTGCTGGTGAGGGTGTGGGAAGACGGGCACTTTAATACACAGCAGGAGAGAGTGTGAACTGGAACAGATCTTCCAGAAGGTAATGTGGGTATTTCTAAAGCCTTAAAAAATGTTCATACTTCTTAGTCTCGCAATTATGCTTTTAAGAATGTATCCTAATTGATCTCCAAGTTTGCTGCATACAGCTCAGGGTATTCAAAGCTGACAAGCACCATGCAAGGTACAATAATTGGTCTTTATTCCCCCAAAGCACCAGAGGAAGAGTCAGAAATAAGAAGAGGAAACAGAACGTGGACTAATTGTTTCCTTTGTCCTGAGACCAGAGGAACTCGATGTTGATCATTACTGAACATTTTGATCAAAGATTCTATAGAAAATGTGATCAAAAGGGGGTCAATATGGAACAGAATTCAAAATATAACAGAACCTAGAATTTCTGAAGCCGTGAAGACTGGTTGAACCCAAAACTATTGTTCTGGGATAACATTTATCTCCAATATTTTATTGTTTAGGTGAAAGTTTACAAAACTAATTTTGCCATTTAGCAATGTATACACAACTTGTGCTGTGGCTCTGGTTACAATCCGCACAATGTGTCAACACTCCCATTTCCACTTTGGGTTCCCTGTTTCCATTCAACAAGTTTTCCTACTCCTTCCTTTCTTCTTAACTTTGTTTTTAGGCAAGTGTCCTTTTAGTCTCATATAGTTGATTGTTCTGAGGAGTATGTTCTTCCCAGGTGTTGCTGCTCACTTTGTAAGCCTGTCTTTAAGGTGGTTGAAAGGGAGACCTTCAAAGTAGCTTCAGTTCTAAGTTAGAAGTCTATCTAAGGGCTACAGTCGTGGAGGTTCCACCAGTTTCTGTTCGATCAGTAAGTGTGGTCATTTATTTTTTTTTTTAATGAATTTCAGTCTTGATCTACATTTCTCTTCCACTCTATCTGGCTCCTCCTATGGGATTCCAGTCAGAGCAGCCAGTGGTAGGAATGAGGCAGCACCATTTAGTTCTTCGGGCTGAGATCATCTTCAAACCTCAAACCAAAACTATCCCCTCAAGGCTTCTTAAGACCAAACAACAGTTTATCTTACCTAGTAAAGAATGTCTGCCTTGAGCATTGTGCTCTTTTAAGAACTATCTTTATGGGATCAAACTGACAAGAGCAACTGGAAAGATTAGAGAAGAACTTTACTGGACAGTGAGTTTACATTATCCTGGGAGGAACAACTCAGGACAGGAAGGTGAGAATGGTTGCCAGACTTGAAAATGTAATCAGTGTCGCTGGATTTACATGTAGAAACTGTTGAATTGATGTATATTCTGCTATGTATATTCTCAACAAGGAGCTCTGGTAGCGTAGTGGTTACGACTTGGGCTGTGAACCGCAAGGTCAGCAGTTCGAAACTACCAGCTGCTCCGCGGGAGAAAGATGAGGCTTTCTACTCCCGTAAAGATTTACACCCTCGGAAACCCTGTACAGGGTCGCTATGAGTCGGTTCCGACTCCACGGCACATAACAACAACAACAACAACAAAGATTTACAGCCTCGGAAACCCTGTACAGGGTTGCTATGAGTCAGAACCGACTCCATGACACATAACAACAACAACAATATATTCTCAACAGCAAGAAAAATTAAAGAAAAAAAAAAAAACTATCTTAAGAAAATAATTAAGATGAGGCTCCAAGATTAATGAAAAGATGGCTCATAACGACATTGTGTATGTTGGCAAATGTTGTTGTTGTTGTTGTAATGTGCCGTGGAGTCAGTTCTGACTTATAGCAACCCTGTACAGGGTTTTCGAGGCAGTAAATCTTTACGGGAGCAGAAAGCTTCATCTTTCTCCCATGGAACAGCTGGTAGTTTCGAACTGCTGACCTTGCGGCTCCCAGCCCGATTCATAATGTTGGGACATACCTATAGGAAAATACCTCTAGCATTAGGGCTTGGTTGTTAGAACTGGAATTGTTGCTGTTAAGTGCCGTGGAGTTGGTTCTGACTCATAAGGACCCTGTATAGGGTTTCTGAGGAGCTCCTGGTGAGTTTGAACTGCATGCTTTGCGCTTTAAACCAACCTGCAGTCCAGTGTATAGAGTAAGTGCATGCAGTTGACACTATAGTTCAAAACAAAAGAACCTGTAGCCATCATCCGGTCATTTCTGACTCATGGAGATCCCACGTAGTGCAGAGTAGAACTGTGCGCCATATAGCTTTCTTCTCTGTACTCTCTTTCGAAATAGATTACAGGTCTCTCTTTCTTAGCGCTCTGGGTGGGTTCACACTGCCAACCGTTTGGTTAGCAGCCTATCACAAATCATTTGTACCACCCAGGTACCTATGAATAGATTCTATGATATCACTAAAACCAGGACTCCAAACAAGGAAGTATGGTGTCACTATTTGAGTGTTAAGTGGTGGAAAAATAGTTACAAAGGCATACCTCATTTGTATATTAAAAATTATATTAGACATAATTGAGCATGCTTGCCTACTTCACAATTCTTTATTTGGAATTGCCCCCGCCCCAAACAATCCCTACTGATATGGGTGTTTTTATTAGTGTGGCACTGTTTCAATCAGACTTTGGCTGATGGACCGGAGGAACCAATGACTAACCTGGAATTCTCTTTCTAGAGAACTGGAATGACCAGTCTCACATGGTTGCTGACCCGTGAACTGAAAGATCATCCAGTCAGGGTGGAGTGGCCATTTTCCCTCTTGTGGAGGTGAAGGAGAAGCAGAGAAAGCCTGGTCTGCTGAAATAGGGGAATAGAACAAGCAGAGAGAAAGAGGTAAGAAGAGTAGACTCTGCGTGAGACTTTCACAGTGAGGAAAGGGCTATCACTTTCTCACTTTCTCCCCACTTGTAAATAAAATGCCCTTTAGTTCAGCTATCTTGAGCCACTTAAGGGTAAACCTCCAAATAGAACGGATGTTACTACTGAAAGATGGAATTTCAGATAAACAGTTTTGCTTTTCATTATTTTCTGTTTATAACATAGGGGACAAATCACCAGAAAACCCACACCCCACTCAGGACTCTGCACTTAACTGAGTTACTTTCAGCAATTATTTCACCATCTAGACTAGGTGGGAGTTTTAAGCAGGAAATTCCAGGTTTTCTATAGAGGATAAAGAAAAAATACTTACGGGAATAAACCCCCCAAAACTCTATTTCCGCCTACCCTGTACCTAAGTAGCTTCAAAGAAAGACTGAAAATGTCCTATATTTATATGACCAACAAATGGCAACCTTTTTTGTTGATATGGGGAAATTTTCTCACTTTCCTCATCTGTAAAATGGGAATAATTATTGTACTAACTCCATAGGACTCTGTTAGTGGTTGGGATTAAAATGAGCTACATCATACAGTTGTAAAGATTAGAATGAGTTAAATCATGTAAAATTCTAGTGCCTGCAGCATAAAAATTAGTATTCACGAAATAATTGCTACGGTACCCATAGGCCTTGTTCAAGGAAAAGGAGGAACTCTTTTTCCAACGGAATTGTGACTCCCTTAGGCCTGCGTTTCTCAAATTTCAGTGTGCATGTGAAAGGTGTTAATAAAATAAAGATTCCATTTAGTAAGGCTGAGTAAGGCCTAGAATTTAGGTTTCTAGAAAGTTCCAGGTGATACCAATGCAGCTGATCATTCAGGTGGATCCGGTTAACAATTCTTTCCCAAAAGAATACCTAACACATTAACGAATCGCCTATCTATTAGCAATATACAAAAAACTTCTCAGTTGACTAGAACACTTTAAGAGAGGCGCCTTTTGGATATTTGATTTTTTTCTAGTCCTGGTATGGTATTGTGTGTTAATGCGCGGGACTGCAAAGTCAGTTTGAACCACAAGGTCGGTGGTTCAAGCTCACCAACTCCTCCTTGGAATCCTTATACAGGGTTGCTATGGGTCAGAACTGACTCGACCGCACTTAAGAACAAGTTAACTTAGGGTTAATACTGTGATGGTTAAATACTGTGATGTTTTCAGTTCCAGCTCCTGGAGCAAGTGTTTCTAAAACATATTATTAGTTCACTTTTTGGCTTTGGTAAGTGAAGAACATAATTTAATCTCACTTTGAAGATTTGTGAGGTACTTCAGGCCCTTGCATTGTCTCGAGTCATTATTTAGTACATTAATTTTTATTGCCCCATCCCATAGACATAGGAGTTATAGGATAAGAAATTGAATTGAATCTGTTCAGACCTAGAGCAGAGACTGAACTCTATTGAAGGGTTTTACTTGTTTCCATTCTTTGGAATGAGTTTCGCTTCTTAAGACATGCCTTAAAAAGAAATGAAGGGCACTTAAAAAGAAATGAAGGTTCATTGAAGGGTCCAGTTGGGCTCTGGAGAGTTATGTTATATACAATGCTACTCAGTAATACCAAACAAGGAATGTCACCAGGGGTGGACTACTATGACCTCACATGAATCGCCCTAAAGGAAACATCCAGGGAAGTTCTTGGTGACCTATGGAGTCATTTTACCTCATCACTAGTGATTGGTCTGAACAAAGAATCAGGGCAGCATCAAAGCCATTTGTCATAAAAATAAACTCAAGACTGCTGCTGGCAAACATTTAAGAAACCCGTGTTTTGCTTTAGTTTGCAATGGTTTTACAGGATTTCTGCTTCATGGCGTGGTCATTTCTCATGCTATTTTAAACTCACAGGATCTATAAGAAACCTCATGAACCATGTCTAGTCTTGCCTAGCTCTATTTTTCTCCATTCACTTCTGACCATTTCCTCCCTTAGCTTCCCCTCCTTTCTTCTTTCTCCTCCTCTTCCCATTCTCTTGCCCCCCTCAATCTTCCTAGTAGGGGGTGACCAAGGCAGTTACTTAGTAACTGCATAGATTTTGTTTTCAGTCCTTGCCCCATGATATTTTCTGCTAACATGCGAGTCGTTTTTATAGTAGAGTTCTTGAGTATGACAGGCAATAGTTATTGAGGTTGGTAGCTAACACAAAGGTTAGAGGTTCAAGTCCACCCATCGTCTCCTGGGAAAAGACTTGATAAAGATGGAGTTGACTTGAAGGCCATTGATAGGATAACTTAGTCTTCTTTTTATAGCATAAGCAGCAGCAGTCAACTTCAAGCTTGCTTTGAATCACAAGGTTGGCAATTCAAATTCACCAGTCACTCCTTGGAAACCCTATACAGGGTCATATGCATCAGAAGCAACTTAACAACAAGGGCAGACACCATTTCCTCTTGAATGTTTCTCTAATTCCACCTTTTTCTGAATATCTGCAGGTCTCTGCAAGTTCAGGTACTTACCAAAGTCTTTAGGCAAAGCTTCTTTCTGGGGCTGAGATATGTCAAGTCAGACCCCCTTCTGGCTTGGCCATCTATAGTCAGGGTTGTGGGTGTTTGCTTGTACAACCCTGCAGAACTACCAACACAAATCCAAAATAAATGCAAATCTAACCCAAGAAGCTTTGAAGAATGATGCAGATCAGCACTGTCCAGTAGAAATAGAATGTGAATCACATATCTCATTAAAATTTTTCTAATAAACTGTTTTTTTTAAAGTATCATAATATAAATGTTAATAATATCATTTATTCATTCATCATATTTAAAATTCACTGGATAGTGAGTAAGGAAGACCACAGAAGAATTGATGCTTTTGAGTTATGGTGTTGGAGGAGAATATTGAAAGTACCATGGGCTGCCAAAAGAACAAACAGATCTGTGTTGGAAGAAGTACAGCCAGAGTGTTCCTTGGAAGCCAGGATGGCCAAACTTCGTCTCTCATACTTCGGATTTATAGTCAGGAGGGACCAGTCCCTGGAGAAGGATATCATGTTTGGTCAAGTGGAGAGTCAGAAAAAAAGAGGAAGACCCCTAATGAGATGGATTGACCAAGTGGCAACATCAGTGGGCTCAAGTGTGGCAACAATTGTGAGGTTGTCCCAGGACCAGGCACTGTTTCATTCTGTTGTGCATAGGGTCGGTATGAGTTGGTACCAACTTGATGGCACCTAACAACAACAACATATTTTAAATAGTATCATTTCAATACATATTCAATGTAAAAATTATTAATGAGGTTATTTGATGATGCATGGAGGGGATTGTAATCATTGCAATGAAACAAAATACAATAGGATGAATGTAAAACTGATGTTTTCCCATGTAAACCCACATAATTCACAATAAAAACAAAACAAAAAAAAATGGGTAGTTACCATATTTTAACAGGATTATGCTAAAAAAATGATTATTAATGAGATGGATATTTTACATTCTCTTTTTGTATTAAATCTTTGAAATCCAGTGAGTATTTTACAGGCAAAGTGCATCTCAATTCAGACCAGTCACACTTTCAGGGTTCACTAACCACATGCATTGCCATGCAGGAGGAAAAAGAAGGTATATCTTTATGGTGATTTTCTTTAAGAAGAAGGTAAAGTTTACACTCAAATACTAACCTAGGAGTCGATAGTTCAAATCCACCCAAAAGAACCAAAGAGAAAGCCCTGGCAATAGAAAAATCTATGGAGAAAAATCTGTGTTTTTCTACAGAACAGAAAAATCTATTCCGTAACACATTGGATTACCATGAGTCAGAATCAACTCTACAGCAATGAGTGTGGGGTTTTGTCTTGTTTTTTATCATAAAAGCAACATGCATAAAATATGTTTCAAACAACTCTCTCCAAAGTTTCCCACTCTGGCAACCACTGACTCTCCCAACCTACTGATCCTCAGTTCCTGCTCTGCTTTGTTCTACTCTCCACTTTTCCTTTTTCCTCTTCAATTTACTCCTGCCACAAACCCTGACACTGAAACCTCTAATTCTTCAAGATTCGCTCCTCCTGGAATTACTGTTGTTGTTGTTGTTGTTGTTGTTGTTAAGTGCCGTCTAGTCAGTTCTGACTCATATTGACCCTGTATAGGCTTTCCGAGGAGTGGCTGGTGAGTGTGAACCACCCACCTCGCAGTTCAAACCAACATTGTGGTCCAGTACTTATCCTACAGTACCCCATCAGGATTCCCCTGGAATTGTAATGTGGGTGTGGGTGTGGGTGTGGGTGGGGCGTGGGGGGAGCCAAGGAAATTGCCTATCTTGGTTGCTTATTGTTAAAAGTTCACAGTTGAGCTGGCACAATCTCACCAATCACCAGTGTCCCAGGTTTCGGGTGGGGGGCCATGCTTGGGTGAGCACAAGACTTCCCCAGCAGGAAACAGATGAGCCTCTCTCCTCAGTCGCAGAGACTTCACCAAGGCAACCGGATCTGTCTGCAGTGAAAACACTCTTGCTCATCAGCCCACTTTTCAGAGCCCTTCCCAGGCCTGCTGCCAGCTCTGTAGCACTAACTGGAAAGACACTGGATGGAGAAAGAACAAACAGCATTCTTCTGTTCTTCCTCCCAAGTGTCTTAGGAGTGAGAGGATAGGGGAATCTGAATACAAAGCAACACTATGTGTACCCCAGTCTTTTTGTATTTAAATACAGGTGCTACTGAATTCATTGTGCTCTATTTGAACCGTTCTGTGCCCTCAACCAATTAAATTCACTCTTTGCTGCAGTTAAGACACAGATGTGTTGTCCCCTAAAGATGATAGTGAGGATGGATTATGCATGTTCAGCTAGCTGCATCCTTCTTAAGACTCCTTACGAAACTCATAGTTTCAAATCATTTGTTTAGGATAAAGATTTTGGCAGCTATAGAGATAGGCGTCTATTGATGGAAAATTTCCAGTTGCCACAGAATTAACTCTGACTCATGATGACCCCATGTATATCAGAGCAGAACTGAGCGTTAAAGCGTTTTCAATGGCTGATTGTTTGGAAGGAGATCACTAGGCCTTTCTTGTCTGGTGTCTTCAGCCACACACAAACTGCCAACCTCTGGTTAGCAACCAAGTACATGAACCAATGCATAATCTAGAGACTATTGTTGTTGTTGTTGTTTGTTGTTAAGTGTCGTCGAGTGGGTTCTGACTCATAGCCATCTGTATAGGGTTTCTAAGAAGCAGTTGGTGAATTTGAACTGCTCACCTTATGGTTCACAGTTCAGTGCTGACCCTACAGTGCCACATCAGGAGTCATTGTTATTAGGAGCCTTCCAGTCAGTTCCAACTCATAGTGACCCTATGAAAAGCAGAACAAAATGGCCAGATCCTATGTCATCCTCACCATTGTCCTGTGCCATTTTAGCCTCCACTGTGTCAAGCCATCTCATTGGGTGTCTTCCTCTTTTTCACTGACCCTCCACTTTTCTAAGCATGATGTCCTTCTCCAGGAACTGGTCCTTTCTGACAGCATTCCAAAGAACAAGAGAAGAAGTCTCATCATACTTGCTTTTAAGGGACATTCCAGCCTTCCTTCTTCTAAGATAGATTTGTTCTTCTGGCAGAATGTGGTCATTTCAATATTCTTCACCAACCCCATAATTCAAATGCGTCAATTCTCCTATGGTCTTCCTTATTCGCTGTCCAGCTTTCAAATGTATATGAGGTGATTGAAAATACTATGAATTATGTCAGGTGTACCTTAGTCCTCAAATGGACATCTTTTCTCTTTCATGCTTTAAAGAGCTCTTGGGTAGTAGAGTTGCCTAAAGCAATACATTGATTTCTTGACTACTTCCAGGAGAATTGATGGTGGATCCAAGCAAAATGAACTCTTTTAACAATTTCAATCTTTTCTCCATTTGTCATGATGTTATTTATTTGTCTAATTGTGAAGATTTTAATTTTATTTATATTGAGATGCAATCCATACTGAAGTCTTTGATCTTCATCAGTAAATATTTCAAGTCCTTTTGGCTTTCACAAGCAAGGTTGTATAGCAGATTGTTAATGAGTCTTCCTCTAATCCTGATGTCATGAACTTTTGTCTATAATCTAACATCTCAGATTATTTGTTCAACATATAGATTGAATAAATATGGCACACACATTTCCTAATTCTAAACCATTCAATATATCTTTCTTTTATTCGAACAACTGTCTCTTGATCTATGTATAGAGTCCTCATGAGCACAATTAAGTGTTCTAGAATACTCATTCTTGTCAATGTTATCCATAGTTTGGTATGATCCAAAAAGTCGATGCCTTTGCATAATCAATAAAGCACAAGTAAACGTCTGTCTAGTATTCCCTGCTTTCACCCACAATTCATCTGACATCAGCAATGATAACCCTAGTTCTACATCTTCTTCTAAATCCAGCTTGAATTTATGGCAGTTCCTTATTGATGTACTGTTGCAACTGTTTTCAAATTATCTTCAGCAAAATTGTGCTTTTATGTGATACCTATGACATTGTTTGATGGTAATCTGATTTCCATTTGGTCACATTTCTTTGGAATGGTCACAAATCTCGATCTTTTCCGATCCGCTCACCAACTTTCTTGGCATAGATGAGTGATCACCTCCAGGGCTGTATCAATTTGTGCAAAGATTTTAATTTGCATTCTGTTCATTCCTGGAGCCATGTTTTTTGCCAAGAGCCTCAGTGCAGCTTGGCCTTCTTCCTTCAGTACCATGATTTCTTGATCATATGCTACCTCTTGAAATGGTTAAACATTAACCATTTGTTTTTGACACAGTGACTCTGTGTATACATTCCATCTTCTTTTGATGCTGTCTGCATCATTCAATATTTTGACCATAGACTCCTTCAATATTGCAAGTCATGACTTGAATCTTTTCTTCAGTTCTTTCAGCTTGAGAAATGCTAAATTTGTTCTTCGTTTTAGTGTTTTTACTCCAGATATTTGCATAAAGTTATTATAAAGCTTGACTTTGTCTTCTTAAGCTGCTTTTTGAAATTTTCTGTCCAGTTCTTTGACTTCCTCATTTCCTCCAGTCACTCTAACTCCTCTGTACTCAAGAGCAAGTTTCAGAGTCTCTTCTGACAACCATTTTGGTCTTTCATCTTTCTTGTGTTTTTAATGGTCTTTTGTTTTCTTCCTGTATGATATTTTTTTATGTCATCCCAGCACTCTTCTGAACTTCAGTCATTAGTGTCTAACATGTCAAATCTATTCTTGAGATGGTTTCTAACTTCAGGTGGGATATGTTCAAGGTCATGTTTTGTTTTGTTTATAGATGTTTTATTGTGAATTATGTGATAGTTTACATGGGAGAACATTGGTTTTACATTCATTCTATTGTATATCGTTTCATTGCCATGGTTACAAGCCTCTCCGTGCATCATCAACCAACCAAAGGGTATACCTTGCAAGCCTGCCCCCCAGTCATCAGCGCACAGCCCTTCTCCCTCTCTGGATCTAAAGTCCCCAACTGCTCCATCTCTCCACATCATCATCTCTGCCTCCATCTCAGGCATCACTGCTTCTCTGGGTAGGATCCCGCTCTCTGCTCTTCTCCATTGATGGTCCTAGGGACCTCCGTTCCTAGACTGAAAATTTAATCACTCCCCTCCTTGCTATAAAACATCTACCTTTACATTTCCAACCCTCACAATCAGTCCTGATAACAATTATTTACTATTGTATCACAAGAGACCTGTCAGCATTTTCATTTCATCAGCCCTGCCTAGACAGATTGATTACTACTCACTGGAGAGTCTACCTTACTCCACGCCCTCTGGATCTAGGTTCCCTCTTGAAAGCTTGTAAGCCAGTCACTTCTTGCCTTTGTAGGCCACCCCCCCTCCTCCATTTTGGGTAGCCTATGTTCAAGGTCATGTTTTGGCTCTCATGGAGTTGTTCGTTATTTTAACGTTCTTCAACTTCAGCCTGAAGTTGCTTATGAGCAATTGATGATGAGTTTTATAGTCTTCCCCTAGTCTTGTTTTCGCTGACAGTATTGAGCTTCTCCATCATCTCTTCCTATAAATGTAGTCAGTTTTATTCCATTGTTTTCCATCTGGTAAAGTTCATGTGTATAGTGACCTTTTATGTTGTTGAAAAAGGTATTTGCTATGAGTAAGTCGTTGGTCTTACAAAACTCTATCATGTGATCACCAGCACCATTTCTATCTATCACCATAACCATATTTTACAACTACTGATCCTTCCTCTTTGTTTCCAACCTTTGCATTCCAATCATCAGTAATTATCAATGCATCTTGATTGCATGTTTGATCAATTCAGAATGAAGAAATTGTAGAATTCTTGAGTTTTATCATCACTGGTTTTAGTGATTCATGCAGAAATTTGAATACTAGTGGTATTAACTGGTCTTCCTTGTAGGCGTATGGATAGTATCCTAACACAGGCAACATTGTACTTTAAGAATCTTAAAAATCTCTTTTTCATGATGAATGTGATGGCATTCCTCTTCAATTTGTCATTGTAGGCAAAGTATAATTGTCTGACTCAAAATGGCCAATACCAGTCCATTTGAGCTCACGAATGCCTAAAATATAGATCATTATGTGTTCTGTTTCATTTTTTGAGACATTTCAATTTTTCAAAATTCATACTTTGTACATTCTACATAGCTATTATTAGTGGATATTTACAATGGTTTCTCCTCATTTTGAGTTGTACCCCATCAGCAAATGAAGGTCCCCAAAACTTTATCCATCTGTGTCATTAAGGTCAACTCTACTTTAAGGAGATAGTTCTTCCCCAGCTATTTTTGGAGTGCCTTCCAATATGAGAGTCTCATTTTCCAGCAATGTATCAGACAATATTCTACTGCTATTCATTAGGTTTTCAGTGGCTAGTCATTCAGAATTGGTCTGCCTCTCCTTCCTAGTCTGTCTGTCTGGAAGCTCTACTGAAACCTGTCTACTGTGAGTGACCCTGCTGGTATTTAAAATGCTATTGGCATAGCGTCCAGCATCATAGCAACACACAACCCACCATCATAAAAGAAAGTTATAAATGAATGCTCGTGGGTCTATTAATATAAAAGAAAAGAGAGAGAAAAAAAAACAAAAAAACAAAAAAACCCAACTGCTATCAAGTTGGTTCCAACTCATGGTAACCCCATCTGGTTCTGAATAGAACGGCACGCCATAGAATTTTCAAGGCTGCTACTTTTTGAAAAGAGATTACCAGGCCTTTTCTTCCAAGATGCTTCTGAGTTGGTTAAATCTGCCAACCTTTCAGTTAGTAGTCAAGTGATTAACTGTCAGTCAGGAACTCCTAGTGGAAAATGTCGTTATTGATAAATGCTCTTGAGTTGATTCTGACTCATACCAACCCTGTATAGGCCTTCTGAGGAGTGACTGGTGGGTTTGAACAGCCGACCTTGCAGTTAGTAGTACAATGCTTATTCTACAGTACTACTTAAAAAAAAAACAAAAAAAACATATTGCATATAATAATGTCTAGATTAGCAGTCTTGACCTTTAAATAAGGCATTTTTGGATCTAACTTGAATGAACCCTCATTCTTACTATAGCCACATGACAGATATGATTGGATATGATTTTGTTGGACTATCCAAGCTCTACCCAAAAATGACTCAGATTTTCACAGGAGTAAAAAAGCAACCAGACTCCCCTGGGTCATCCAGACCAAGAGAGCCTCCCTAATGCTAATCAATTGAGCCCCTGAAACTTGCTAAACCAAAGCAGTACTGGCAGAAAAGTGTCATTCAGGCAGAGCATGGATTTAAGAAGCATTCAGTTCAGCATCTTTAACCTCATATCCGACCAGCCAGAGAAACTGCACTAACCACCTGGCTTCTCTTGAGACACTCTCTTGTATCTAAAACACTAAAAAATCTCCAAGAAATATTAATTCTTCTTTTCATATTTACCCAGCTGAATCGAGTCATTCTAGAACTGAATGGCTTTTTAATATCTTTGACACACTCCTCCTCCTATGTCTGCCAATATTATAATGTATTATTTGGCTGGTGGCATTTCTCATTTATTTTCTCAATTCAGCAGCCAGAACTGCATCTCCCAACTTGGCAGGAGTTGTGGATGTCCATTCTTGCTGATTTTTGTGCCTGTTCGTTGCCAAAAAATCCATAATCTTTAAGGCCTTTTTTTTTTTTTTTTAATTTCTTCTCTGCTTTTTATCTGTAGTTAGAAGTTTAGTATTTTCTGAGTTTTCTGTATAGTTTAAAAAGTACCTGTCACAGGTCTCTGCTTCTTTATAGTACTCAAAAAAATTTTTTAATGATCAAGTGGGGCAAGTTATGCCACAAGTCTGTTTACAAATTGCTTAGCTGAAATCCACATATAAAGACATGCTTTCCCCTTATGTGGTCTGGACATCATTGTTCTCTTTGAATTCATTAATTTCTCATACTTCTCCCTTCTATTCTAGATGAATAATACATTTAAAAATAGTTTAGAAAAAAATTAAAAAAAAAAAAAAGTTTAGGATCACTGTGGAAAAGGCATCCACAACTTACATTCTGCCACCAGCTAGTTGTGTCCTTTAATATCCATGAGCATCGTTCATCTTCAGCTGTTCAAGGATGAGATTTTTAGATTTTTAGATCAGATGAGATCAGTGTTCTCCAAGGTGCAGCCTCCTGGGAGTCTGAGGTGTTATTACAAAACAATCTCCAAGCCGGCTATGTTGCTGCTGCTACATGCTCTAAAGTGGGTTCTGACTCACTGAATAGTGTTTCCAAGGAGTGGCTGGTGGGTTTTGAAGCACCATAGGATTTTCAAGGTTATAACCTTTTGAATGCAGGTTACCAGGTCTTTCTTCTAAGACACTTCTGGGTTGGTTCAATCTGCCAACCTTTCAGTTAGTAGTCAAGTGATTAATTGTCCCTCAGAAACTAGTAATGAAAAATGTTGTTGATAAATGCCATTGAGTTGATTCTGACTCATGGAGACCCTATATAGGGCTTCTGAGGAGTGACTGGTGGGTTTGAACAGCCGACCTTGCAGTTAGCAGTCCAGTGCTTATCCTACAGTGACACACCAGGACTCCAAGCAGTCTATAGATAAAATAAATGGTGTGTTGTGCTCATATAGGATAGGTATTTCTTTTAGTAAATAATGATTAATAAAATTTAAATTCATACGAAATGCTTACTGAATTCCTAGTGGCATATTGTGCCTACACACCTTCTCAATCCATGAATGCTACTACAAGTATAGGAGGCTGTTGTTGTTGTTAAGTACCGTCAAGTCGATTCTGACCCATAGCAACCCTGTATAGGGTTTCCAGGGAGCAGCTGGTGAGCTTGAACCACTGACCTTGCAATTCAAACGACTTTGCAGCCTGATCCGTTAGCCCACAGTGCCCCACCAAGAGTCCATGAACTGGTGGCATTGGAAGACAGTCTCATATTTGCAAAGGTTTGAGAACATCTGTGGTATGATTTGTAAGATCCCTTGAGGAGCCCTGGTGGTACAATGCTTAAGTGCTTAGCTGCTAACCAAAAGTTGGTGGTTCAAACCTACCAGATCCACGGAAGAAAGATGTGGCAGTCAGCTAAATATGACAGCCTTGGAAACCCCATGGGCTAGTTCAAATCTGTCCTGTACGGTTGCTATGGGTCAGAATCGATTCGATGGCAATGAGTTTTTGACTTGGAAGAATCTTTACAGCAATACCACTCTGTGAGTAATCATTTCTGTTTTGGTGGAAGGTTTTCCATGCCCTAACTCAAACACCAGTAAGGGTACTATAGGGCAGACCTGAAGTGTCTACCTGAACCGTCCGGCCAGCATTCCTTCTACTCCACTGCACCCTAATTGACTACAAATGCTCTGGCAAGAAAGGGGGAAACTCCAGAGAGGAGCTATTGATGTTTTAGATTTATTATATTTTTTTAAACCTCTGTATTTTAACTTGTTATTGACTCAGTTCTGCTCTTCGTTTTTGGAATAGGCAATCTGTATCAATAATGGTAACAAAATCTGAAGCAAATTGTCACCTCTTATTTGTAGCTTTAGTACTTTAATTTGAAACAATAAGTCTTTTCAAAATAAGCACATAACATATATCAGGCAAGTTATATCCAAACCATATAATACCACTTTGGGGAGGAACCATACTTTTGTTTTCTTTTTCACTTCAGTGTAATCCTTGAGATAATCTTAGTGGTGAGAATTATTCCAAGGTTACAGGAATAAATTTCATGATTTTAAAAATAAAAAAGAACTTTTAAATAATAAATAACGCTTTAAGTAATAAGTAACTTTCAAAGACACAGGGATGAACGAATTACTTATTATGAGTTTTTTGAAGGCTGAACACACTTTTATCTTTGTTGCATTGAAACCTGGTGGGGGCGCTGGTGTGCCATGGGGTCAGTTCCAATTCATAGCGACCTTGTATAGGGTATCTGAGGCTGTGAATCTTCATGGGAGCAGAAAGCCTCATCTTTCTCCCGTGCAACCGCTGGTAATTTCGAACTAGCTGACCTTGAGGTAAGCAGCCTGACTCGTAACCACTACGCTACGAGTATGTGGTTATCGTTTGTTATCAATAAATATTTGTTTCATTCTTCCTGAATACTCACTATTGTGAGAAAAGGAAGTGACTAAAAACATAAGACAGTGACCTGGGAAGGAGCTAGAGAGTTGTTGTTGTTGTTAAGTGCCGTCGAGTCTGTTCTGACCCATAGCGACCCTGTATAGGGTTTCTGAGGAGCAGCTGATGAGCTTGAACTGCCTTGCAGTTCAGAGGGCTTTGCAGTCTGACGTATTAGCCCACGGCGCCACACCAGGACTCCGGTAGTACCCAAAAACTCTCCAGGAAAATAGTGAAGCAAAAATGTTTAAATGTATCATTATATATTGGATTGAGGTGCCCAAGACACACAGATTTAGGAAAACCAAAACAAAACTGATTTAGAGTATTTCTAAAAGGTGAAGACAGAACTATTGACAGAAACAATAATAGTGAAAATTAACTTAAGAGTCTAGTGCTATTGTAGACATGTTCTCATCTAATTTTATCTTCAGAGTTCTGCCAGATAGATAAGCACAATGTAGCCCCATTTTACAGATGAGGCTCAGAGAAGTTTGCCTAAGATCACTGTATTACATATGCTAGGGCTGCTGTATCAAGGCACCACACAGTGGGTGACTTTAAACAACAGAAATTGATTGTCTCACAGTTTTGGAAGCTGGAAGTCCAAATCAATGTGTAGGCTGGTCCATGCTCCCTCTCAGGTCTTCAAGGGAAGATTCTTGAGTGTTTCTCCTAGCTTATGGTAGCTCAGGCATTCCTTGGTTTGTAGATTAATCTTTACCTGACCATCCTTGACTGTCTTTCTTCAGTCTGTCTCTCCATACCTCTTCTCCTCTTTTATAAGGATACTACTCATATTGTTTTGGGATCTACCCTACTTTGGAGGTCTTCATGCTAACTTACTTGGTAACATCTTCAAAGACCTCATTTGCAAATAAGGTCATGCTCACAGATACCAGGGGTCAGAATCTCAACATGTCTTGGTGGGGGTACACAAATCAATCCAACACAATAACCCAACCAGAAAGTGGCAGAACCCGCATGGGGAGACAGGACTCTGACTTGGAAGCTCATTATCTGTCCTTTAACAACTCTGCTTTCATTAGGGGTCCTAATGAAAACTAGAGGAGGAAAAGATTCAGGGAGCATCAGGATGAAATCACTGAGGAGGGGAATGTCCTTGCCTATGAAAACTAAGAATCTGGTTCTACTAAATCCATGAGGAAAACCTGGTTACAGTAGACCACCCCATAAAACAACCAGTCTGAGTAATATTTGAAGTCCCTGGGTAGTGCACAATACAAATACACTCACCTGCTAACCCAAAAGATGGAAGTTCAAGTCCACCCAGAGGTCCAGAGGAAGAAAGGCCTGACAGTTTACTTTAAAAAAATCAGCTATTGAAAACCCTATGACACACAGTTCTGGTCTGACACACATGGAGAAACTGTGTTGGATGTAATCTAAATTGGAAATCTTTTCTGTTGATTTCAGAGCCAGATTCTGTTATGTACTTTGCGTTTTTAATATTCACTTAATTAATAAGCTTAATCCATAAGCCAGCATCACTGACCACCTTTCATGTGCTAGACACTGTGATTGGCTAGGCTATAAGGTTAGAAAACAAACAAACAAAAAAACTACTATTGTAATGTTGTAAAGCGCCTATTAATTCTGCAATGCTCAGTACAAATGCTTGTTGCTTCCAGTGTAAAGTCTTCCACAAATTGCTCTCAGAATACTGATATATCACACTCTCGTTGTTGTGGTTAGTTGTACTTGCCGCTGAATTGATTCCAAATATCATGGGGTCACCATGAGTGGGAGTTGACTAAACTACAACTGATTAGGTGGTGGAAGCAATATTTTTAAAGGATAGAAGGAAGATCATAGAAACTAGAGGACATTGATACTGCAATACACTGTTCATAAGATTTTTTTAAATGGCCATCAAGGCCAATTGTTGTTGTTAAGTGCCGATGAGTCGATTCTGACCCATAGCAACCCTGTATAGGATTTCCAAGGAGTAGCTGGTGAGTTTGAACCACCGACCTTGGAGTTCAAACAACTTGGCAGTCTGATGCATAAAAGCAGCTAAAAGCTTGATGGATGAAATCTGGCAGTCTGCCATAGGGAGGCAGAAAGGAGCTGACAGTTTGGTGAACTTAAGAGAAGTTGTTAAGAGAGGGTACAAAGAAAATTTACTAGCTTTGAGCAGGAAAATCTTTTTTGCTCAGACGACGCAAATCATATAAACACAAAGTAGACAATACTTTAAAGCAGAATAAAGGAGCTCATGAAGTATTATGTGCTATACAGACTGTAAGAAATAAAGGTATTCAGAATGGTGCTATATGTCATTTGTGTTTTTATCATAAATTGCAAAAGAAAAACTAAAATCTTTAATTCTAGGTCCTAATTTTTAAAAATATTTTTAAGTAGAATTAAATTTAAAAAAAACAAAACAAAAACAAGTGAGCTTCCATTGAGTAATAAGAAAAGGACCAAACTAAAAGTCCAGAGACTTAATATAGTATTTTTAAGCAAATACCTTGGCACTGCTAAAATGTAATTTCCTCGCTGGGAGTCATAATAATCTCAGGCTCAGTGGATTTTTGTGACCATAAAATGCAATGATTTTTGTGAAAACATAACTTGTCAGTACTATTCAGTCATCATCAGCATTGTCATTAGGGTTAGTATTCCTGCTTGATTACTACTTAACTATAAAATGGTAGTGGCAATGGGAACGTTAGATTAGATTATCTATCCCTTTAAACTCTCATGTCCCCTACTTATAGAAATTACTTTTTTCATTAAAAATTATGTAAGTGTGTTATAATACATAGCATCTAAAATATGTAAGAATACAACAGCCCCCACATGAAGTGGGTAGAAAGAAGGGGACACTAACAAGGAAAAGGACAAACTGCCCGTGGATCTCATTTGTTTTGCATGGCGTGTCAGTCATAAGCAAACACTTGTGAAATTTCAAACCAATGAGGTAAAAATTTGAATAAGAATTTCAATATGCAGGCTGAGCCCCATCATACTCCATTAAATTAGAAAATGCCAGTGATAACAAGAAAACACCCCAATACAATTTCTCCATTTACTTGGTTAGCTCCGACACATTCTGCAATGCTCAGTACAAATGTTTGTTGCTTCCACTGTAAAGTTTTCCCCAAATTGCTCTCAGAGTACTGTTACAGCACACTCTTGTTGTTACGGTTAGTTGTACTTGCCATTCAATTGATTCCAAATCATCATTTAGAGTTGTTTACATGTGTACCTACCCTACTAGATTGCTGTATCCTTAAACATTGTTTTGCTTTTGTCAAGTGCTGTCAAGTTGGTTCTGAATCATAGCAATCCTGTATAGGATTTCCAAGGAGTAGTTGGTGGGTTTGAACCATCAACCTTGTGATTACCAGTCCAGTGCTTATCCAACAACTCCACACCAGGACTCCTCCTTAAACATTACAACAGTGGCTTTTTTCAACCCGGTAGCCTAGCCAAGCAGTGTCTAGCACATAAAAGTTGCTTAGTGATGCTGATTTATGGATTAAGCTCATTAATTAAGTGAATATTAAAAACACAAAGTACATAACAGAAGCTGTCTCTGAAATCAACAGAAAAGATTTCCAACTTTAGATTACATCCAACAGTGTCTCCAAAGTTTCTCTTATAATATCCATGAATATGAGAAAGGAAAAGCACTGAAAGCAAGACCTTTTATTAATTGTCATGCTGAAGGAAATGTGCTTCAGACTGCATCTGATAAACTCAGTATTATTATGCTGGAACATGAAGACTCTAAGCCTATCTTTAAAAAGGTACAAAGACCACTCATTTGTCCAAACAACTTGGCTTTCTGGAATAAAAAAGCAGCAGCATTTGTCCCAAACTAGATACTGGACAGTCTTTTTGGCAAGTTTGTACTCTTTTGAGATTATCAAAATATTGTTCTTTCTTACCTTTCCCAATTTATGAAGGAACAATTTATGAATGATACATAAAAGAAATCAAGGCAAATGGAAATAATAGGTAAAAGAAATCAAAAACACAATTGAAAAAAATTCATGAATTGAAAAAGTCTTGAACCTGCAGACTTGAAAACCCCTCCGTGATCCAGAAAAAGAATGCATATATCCACAAATAAGATACATTCTTGGAGAAGTTTTTAATATCAAGATAAAAGTAAAAATCTTCAACCCACGCATAAATATTAAATTGTATATAAAGGGAGAAAACATCAAACCTGGTATCAGACTTTTTCTTTGTATTATTAGATGTCTGAAGGATATTAGAGTATACAGATTTTTAAGAAGAAAAAGTTGTAGATTTTATACACATCTCTTATGATATTTTCAGTTATAAGTGAAAGGAAATTCATTTCAAACTAGCTCAATGGAAAATAAATGAATATATTGGCTCACAAAACTTGCAAGGTAACTTTAGATATAGATGAAATAATAGCATTCTCCACTCTCTTCCTCCCCACCACTCAACGCCACCATTAATGTGCTTCTTTCTGTCTCTGTTTTCCTCGCTTTGTTGGTCTAATTCTTTATGATATCAGTACACTCTGTTTATTCCAAAATACAATGTTGTTATTGTTGTTAGATGCTATCGAGTTGGATCTGACTTTTAGCAACCCTTTTTAAGGTTTCCAAGGGGCTGCCCGTGGATTTGAACCACTGACCTTGTGGTTAACTGTCCATTGTTTATCCTAGTAGGCAATTTCAAGCCTACATTATTTTATATCATGATTCAAAAAGCAAGACAAGTTTCCCACATTCATGGGAATTTTAAATCTCATGCAAATACTCTGTTTGCCTGTACTTAGATCTTGTACAGCCACTATGGACAAAGGGGTGAACTATTACTGTTCAGACCTGAGTCACTTATGACTCCACAGCCAGGGGATGCAGTATAACTCATAGTCCAGGACACTCCAATAAGATGGGAGAAAAGCAGTTCGTTAACAGAAAAAAAGAGTGTTAAGATGATAATAAGAATAAAATGTCTACATTCTACCTTGCAACTGCTTGATACATACTCAGATATTTCTACACATAGAATTTCAAAATCTCCTCTACTTAATGCTGTCCAACCAAAGTATTATGAAAATCATACTTACTCCAAAGGGAGACTAGGGTCACATCCGGGTACCAACTCAACAACATGTCTAGGATCTTTGAGTGATACACACATATTTCATATCCAAATAATCAATATAATAGTCACCTATACTGGTGTGGCACTGTGGGTTAACACACCAGACTGCAAAACCATTTGAACTGCAAGGCTGGAGGTTCAAGCTCTCCAGCTGCTCCTCAGAAACCCTTTACAGGGTCGCTAAGGGTCAGAACTGACCCCATAGTACTTCACAACATATTTCCATAGGAATCATGGTGTGGCACTGTAGGATAAGTACTGGACTGTTAACCACAAGGAGCTCTGGTAGTGTAGTGATTATGAATCAGGCTGTGAACCTTAAGGTCAGCAGTTCGAAACTACCAGCTGTTCTGTGGAAGAAAGAGGCGGCTTTCTGCTCCCGTAAAGATTTACAGCCTTGGAAACCCTGTACAGAGTCACTATGGCTTGGAATTGACTCGACAGCACTTAACAACAACAACATTAACCACAAGGTCTATGATTCAAACCCACAAGATGCTCCTCAGAAACCATATAAAGGGTTGTCAAAAGTCAAAACTGACTCAAAAGGAAAAGGTCATTAAAAAAAAAGGAAAGAAAGAAAAGTAAAAAATGGATGTCAAAAGAAACTCTGAAACTTGCTCTTGAGCATAGAGATGCTAAAGCAAATGGAAGAAATGAGGAAGTAAAAGAGCAGAACTGAAATTTTCAAAGGGCAGCTCAAGAAGACAGAAAGTATTATAATGAAATGTCCAAAGTCCTGGAGTTAAGAAACTTAAGGGAAGTGTACAGTGAACATTTCTCAAGCTGAAAGAGCTGAAAAAAAATTCAAGCCTCAAGTTTCAATATTGAAGGATTATATGAGCAAAATATTGACTGATGCAGAAAGCATCAAAGAAGATGGACGGAGTACAAAGTCAATGTACCAATAAGTAATGGTTGATGGTCAGCCATTTTAACAGGTGCCATGTAATCAAGAACCCATGGTCTTGAAAGAAATACAAGCCGTACTGAAGGCACTGGCAGAATACAAGTTTCCAGGAATTGTTAGAATACAAATTGAAATCTTTCAACAAACTGGTGAGTGTGTGCAGAGGTGCACAATCATCTATGTCAAGAAATCTGGGAGACCTGGCCAACTGACTGGAAAAGCTCCATATTTGTACCCATTCCAAAGAGAGGTGACCCAACAAAATGGGGAAATCATCCAACATATCATTAATATGCATATACAAGTAAAATTTTGCTGAAGATAATTCAAAAATGGTTGCAACAGGACATCGACAGGTAACTACTAGAAATTTAAGCCTGATTAAGAAGATGGTGTGGAACAAGAGATATAATTACTGACATGAGATGAATCTTGGCTGAAAACAGAGAATATCATAATGATGTTTACTAGTGCTTTGTTGACTATACAAAGACTGTCGACTGTGTGGACCATAACAAACTATAAACAACATTGCAAAGAATGGCTCTTCCAGAACACTTCATTGTGCTCATGAGGAACCTCTATGTAGACTAAGAGTCTTAGTCTTCATTAGAACAGAACAAGGGGATACTGAATGGTTTGAAATCAGGAAAGGTGTGTGCCAAGGTTGTATCCTTTCACCATACCTATTCAATTTGTTGTTATTAAGTGCTGTCAAGTTGGTTCTGACTTATAGCAACCCTGTATTGGGTTTCTGAGGAGCTACTAGTGAGTTTGAACCACTGACCTTGCTGTTCAAACTGACCTTGTGGTCCAGTGCTTATCCTGCTGTGTTGTAGGGCTGAACAAATAACCAGAGAAACTGGGTATGTGAAGAAGAATGTGGCGTCAGAATTGGAGGAAGACTAATTAACAATCTGCGATATGCAGATAATACAATTTTGCTTCCTGGAAGGGAACAGAACTTAAAATACTTACTGATAAAGATCAAAGACCATGGCCTTCAGTATGGATTGCACCTCAACATAAAGAAAACAAAGATCCTCACAACAGGACCAATAAATAACATCATGATAAATGAAGAAAAGGTTGAAGTTGTAGAAGGCTTCATTTTGCTTGGATCCACAGTCAACACTCATGGAAACATCAGTCAAGATATCAAATGGCATATTACATTAGGTAAATCTTCTGCATAATGCCTCTTTAAAGTGTTCAAGGAGTCCTAATAGGATAAGCTGTAGGATAAGCACTGGACTACAAGGTTGGTTTGAACCACAAAGTCAGTGGTTCAAATTCACCAGCTGCTCCTCTGAAAGCCTATATAGAGTTGCAATGAGTCAAAACTGATAACTGATTTGATGGCACTGAACAACAAACAACAAAGTGTTCAAGTTCAAAGATGCCAGTTTGAGGACTAAGGTGCACCTGACCCCAGCCATGGCATTTTCATTAGCCTCATTTGTATGTGAAAGTAGAACAATGAATAAGGAAGATTGTAGATGCTCCATGCATTTGAATTATGGTATTGTAGAAGAATATTCAGAAGACTACAGACTGTCAGAAGAACAAACAAATCTGTTGAAAAAAATATATCCAGAATGCTCCTTAAAAGCCAGGATGGTAAGACTTCATCTCTCAAACTTCAGACATGTTATTAGGAAGGACCAGTCCCTGAATAAGGACATCATACATCAAAGTGGAGAGTCATTGAAAAAGAGGAAGACTCCCAATGAAATGTATTGACACAGTGGGAGCAGCAGTGGGCTCAAACGTAGCAATGATTGTGAGGCTAGCACGGGATTGGTCAATATTTCGTTCTGTTTGTATAGGGTCACTATGAGTCAGAACCAAGTTGGCAGTACCTAGCAGCAACAAAAACAGCCATCCTGTGTCACAATTGTACTCAACTAATTCCTCACTGCGGAATCTGTCTCTCCAAGGGCCTATTCCTGGTACCAATTCTATACATTTTTTAGTTGTAAAGGACAGAAAACGAATTTAAATAATCTTAAGTGGGAGTCCTGGGTGGTGCTATAGGCTAATGCATCAGAGAGCAAAGTCATTAGAACTACAAGGTTGGTGGTTCAAGCTCACCAGCTGCTCCTTGGAATCCCTATACAGGGTCACTATGGCATAATAATAACAACAAGTTGGGGGGAATGGAAAGAGGGGAATTTATTGGCTTGTCTAACTGGAAAGATCAAGATTCAGACTTCTAGTATAGTTGGATCTAGGATCTTAAATAATTCACTAGGGCTCACTCTTGTTCTCTGTCTCTATTTATATACCTATTCATTTGTCTATTTATATCTCTCATTCCCCCAATCTCTCAAGTTCACTTGCTTTTTTCTTTTGTGTTTATTTTGGGCCTATTCTCCTGTTCTATAGATGGACTCTGGTCACATGACTAGAAAGATAGTCCAAGGAAGCCCACTCCTACATCCATAGAGCTCCCAATCCGGACATGTAATTTAATTTAAGAGGCTTGATTGGCCAAATTTGAGTTGTGTGTTCGCTCTTGGATAAATTATTGTGGAAAGTGCATTGGAATTAACCAGGTCTGCAGCTATACTCATTCTGAAGTAATATTTATACCAAAATTCATTGGTTGGGAAATGAAATGTCCCTCAGTCAAACACCAGCTCTTTAGGCAGAAAAATCCCACAGATGTGTCATCATTGCAACCAGCATGGCTTTAATGCTTGAGGGCATTTCCATATATTTATGGAATGAAAAAATATATACTATCTATTTATCTTTCTTGAAAAATATAAATAAAAACACAAAATCCTAACTACGTAAAAACAGTAAACTAAAATAAGATACTAATAAAGGGGATTTCTAGATATTAAAATAATTGGCATATTTTCTGTCCTCAGGCTTGACCTCTGAAGGCAGGAATTAAGTTTTATTAATGGTTTCTTATCGATCTTGTCATCCTGAGGTGAGGCTTGACTCCATTTTTCTAAGGACCATTCCTTCTCCTTTGGCTGCTTTTCCATTTTCAGAAAAGTGATTCTCAAGTCACATATTTCATGACACATTTTAGACAGGATCTCTTATTGAATTTTCCCGTTTAAAAACTATAGTAGGCTAAAGCATCTATTGGGGCCTGAAGTAAGGAAGTACTCAAACAAGCAAAGAGTGCTCAATTAAAAGAGCCCAGAAACTAGCCTTTAAAAGCACCTAGTGGCCAATGCTGGAATGTTTATGTAAGAAAATAAATAGTGCCAGCATTGGGATAGAACACAAAGAATAAATGTCCATGATTCCATACTCATATAAAGAAATGACTGAATAAATAAGTAGGGCAGGAACAACATTTTTAATTGAAGAATTCCAGTGAATAAATATCGAAGGAATGAGGGAAATAGAAAATTACCATCAGAACTCCATATTAATAATCACTGCAAGTAAGATCCACTGATGAATACTTAGAGTCGTGGTTATGAGTCAGGCTACTAATTTCATGGTCAACAATTCTAAATTAACAGCAGTTTCACTGGTGAAAGATGAGGCTTTCTGCTCCCGTAAAGATTTACAGTCCTGGAAACCCTATACCTGGTTGTTATGAGTCAGAACCGACTCCACAGCACACTATGACCACCACCACGAGAGGACAGACACATGTTAGCTTGGGTGACCATGAGGGTAATATACAAGAAGAGGGAAGGCAATATACAAGAATGAGGAAGGCAATATACAAGAAGAGGGAGGGTGGCAGAATAATGAAGAAGATAGTTGAAGTCACAGGGAGGTGTGGAAGGGCTAAAAGGAAGAGATGTAAATAGTGATACATACACAATCCTGGAACAACAGTGTTCTGGGCATAGATTCAGACATGGGCTGAATAGGTAAGGGAAGAAGAGTGAGACAAATATATTTTGATATCCCACAAACATACAAGAGGTTGCAAGAGAAAAACGAAACTTTCTTTGAAAGATGCCAGAGGTGGGAGGGAAGGGAGAGAGATCCACTGGTTATAGGGTAGTATGCTTCATTTAACAAGAAAATCATTTCTTAACTTTTTGTAATAGTGGTCTCTTATGTGTTAACTTGGATGTGGAGAGGGTAACATACAAGAAAAGGAAGGGCAATATACAAGAAGAAAGAGAATAACAGAATTATCATGAAGACAGGTGAAGACACGGGGGTATCAAGGGCTAAAGGGGATAGAGGTAAATAGTGATCTATGTATATATATATATACACACACAATCTTGGAACAACAGTACTCTGCGGGTAGATACATGCCGAATGATTATGGGTGAAAGTTTGTGATTTGGTTGAAAGTTTGGTGTTCCGTTCAATAATTCATATGCATTTTGATGCATGATATTGATTGCAATCCCCACAATGTAATAGTACTCTTTCTTCTTGTGTTTACCATTTCCATACATCCTTCTTTCCTATCCATGTCTTCCGAGGTTTATCCCTCGGCAGATGCTGCCCTTTTGATCTCATGTTTGATTGTTCTAAGAAGTCCATACCTCCTAGTGTTACTGTTCACTTTATAGGTCTGTCTATCATTTGGCTGACAGTTGAGCCATTGGTATGAATTTAATTCCAAGCCTGAAAAGTATCTACGGGCCGTTGTCTCAGGGGTTCTACAAGTCTGTATCAGATCAGTAAGGCTTGTCTTTTTAATTAATTCATTTAATTTTTTAACTTTTTATTGTGAATTGAGTGAAGTTTAACAGAACAGATCATCAATTCTGCATTCAACAAATTATATACTCCATGTCATTACAAAGATTGTAATCCACTCCATGTACTGTCAGTTAACAGTATTTACCTCTGTCCACTTTCTTTTTCTCCCCCTCACCTACTGTTTAACTATCATTGTTGTTGTTGTTAAGTGCCGTCGAGTCAGTTCCGACCCATAGCGACCCTGTACAGGGTTTCCAAGGTGTAAATCTTTA
>NW_006408542.1:7874359-7896071 GCF_000296735.1 Chrysochloris asiatica | reverse complement strand
CTGCAGGCCTTTTATGGCCCTAGGATGAAACATTCCTTACCCTTTTTTATAGAATGAGATGAGATCTGGATTGGAATCACACCATATTTATAAATTACTTTGGGGAGTGTTGCCCATGGTACAGTCTTCCATTTTGTAAGTCTCTTTTAGTTTCTTGCAGTAGTGTTTTGTACTTTTCTTTGTATAGGACTTTTGTTTCTCTGGTTACATTTATTCCTAAGTATGTCATCTTTGGGGTGACTATTGTAAATGATCATGTTTTTCTTATTTCCTTTTCAGAGATGTCTTTACTAGTGCAAAGAAATGCAACTGATTTCTGAATGTTGACCTCATACCCTGCCGCAATGTTGAATCTTTCAATGAATTCCAATAATTTTTTTGCTGAGTATTTGGGATTTTCAATGTATAAGATCATTATCATCTGCAAATAGAGAAAGTTTTACTATGCTAATTAGGATGACTTTAATTTCCCTTATAACTCTGTCAAAGACTGCCAGCAAAATATTGAATAGGAGTGGAGATAAAGGGCATCCGTGTCTGGTTCCTGCTTCACAAAGGGAATATTTTCAGCTTTTCTACAATGAGAGCAATGTTGGCTGTTGGATTTATATGTATGCCCTTATTATGTTGAGGAATTTCCCTTCTATTCCTATTTTGTTGAGTGTTTTTTATCAGGAATGGATGTTGTATTTTGCCAAATGCCTTTCCTGCATCCTGTGGTTTCTGCATCATGCAAATGATCATGTGGTTCTTTTATTATGGTTATGTTCTCTTGTTTAATTCACCTTTGAACTATGAGATAATGTCCTTCTTTGCCTTTTATGCTGACTTTTGCCTTGTTGTTAGCTGCTGTTGAATCATTTCCAACTCATAGTGACCCTGTGTAGGGTTTCTGAGGAGTGACTGGTGGGTTTGAACTACCAATCTTGTGGTTAGCAGTCCAATGCTTATACTACAGTGCAATATCAGGACTCCTTAAAATCTATTTTATCAGAAATTAATCTTGCCACTCCTGCTTGTTTTTTATTGACATTTCCTTTATATATTTTTCCATCCTTTGATTTTTCATCTATTTTTCTCTTTGTGTGTAAGCTATGCTCTTGTATAGACAGCATATTGAAGGGCCCCATTTTCTTATCCATTCTGCTACTCTCTGTCTCTTGACATGTACATTTAATCCATTCATGCTCATTCTAATTATCATTAGGAATGCATTGATTGCTGTCATTTTACTGTGTTTTTTTTTGTGTGTGTGTGTGTGGTGTTACTGGTTTCTTTGTTCCACATAATTTTCTGTACTGAGTTAATTTTTTGTGTGTATTTTCTTGTCAATTGCTTTATTGATGTTGTTTTAATGTTTGTAAAATATTAGTGGCTTTTTAAAAATTTGATATGAAGTACAGTGACTTTGTGTGTTCCTTCCATCTTCTTTTGATGCTTTCTGCATCGTTCAATAATTTACCCATAGACTCCTTCAAGATTACAAGTTGAGGCTTACATTTTTTCTACAGTTCCCTCAGCATGAGAAATTCAGTATTCTTCCCTTTTGGTTTTCTAAATTTTGGTCTTTGCACATTTTGTTATTATATTTGACTTTGTTTTCTCGAGCTGACCTTTGACATTTCCAGTTCAGCTCTCTTACCTCTTCATTTCTTCCATTTGCTTTAGCATCTCTACACTGCAGAGCAAGTGTCAGGGTCTCTTCTGACATCCATTTTGGTCTTTTCCTTCTTGTCTTCTTAATGATCTTTTGCTTTCTTCCTGTACAATGTTCTTGATGTTATCCCAAAACTCTTCTGGTCTTCAGTCTTTAGTGTCTAATGCACCAAATCCATTCTTCAGATGATCTGTAATTTCAGGTGGAGTATATTCAAGGCCATATTTTGGCTCTCATGGACATGTTTTCCTCAGCTCAAGCCTCAACTTGAGTATGAGCAATTGGTGGTCTGCCCCTGGCATTGCTTTGGCTGCTGATGTGGAGCTTTTCCACTGTCTCTTTCCACAGATGTAGTCATCTTGATTTCTGTGTATTCCATCTGGTGAGGTCCATGTGTATAGTCATCTTTTATGTTGTTTAAAAAAGGTATTTGAAATGATGAAGTCATTAGTCTTACAAAATCCTATCATGTGAGCTTTAGCATCATTTTTATCATGAAGATCATATTTCCAACTATTGATCTTTCCTCTTTGTTTTTAACCTTTGCATTCCAATCGCCAGTAATTATCAATATTTCGTGATTGCATTTTGATCAATTTCAGACTTAAATTGTTCAATTTTATCATCACTGTCTTTCAGAGGTTGGTGTGCAAATTTGAATAATAGTGGTATTAACTGATCTTCCTTGTAAACGGATGGTTATTATCCTATCACATTCAGTATTGTATTCCAAGACAGATCTTGATATGTTCTTTTTGATGATGAATGCAACACCATTCCTCTACAGTTTTTCATTCCTGGCATAGTAAACTGTATGATTATCAGATGAAAAATGGCCAAAACCTGTCCATTTCAGCTCACTAATGCCTAGGATGTCAATGTTTATGCATTCCATTTCATTTTTGACGATTCCTAAATTTCCTAGATTCACATGTTGTACATTCCATGTTCTGATTATTAATGGATGTTTACAGCTCTCTCTCTTCATTTTGAGTTGTGCCCCATCAGCAAATGAAGGTGGTGAAGGCTTTTGCGTCATCATCGTCAACTCTACTATGAGGAGGCAGCTCTATCCTAGTTGTATTTTGATTGCCTTCCAACTAGAGGGGCTCATCTTTGGCACTATACCTGACAATATTCTGGTCCTCTTTTTCATGGTTTCAGTATTCAGTATTCTCGTGCTGACAGTGTTCCATCGCTTTTCATAAGGTTCTCAGTGACTAAATATTCAGAAGTAGTCTGTCTCTCCTTCTTCCTAGTCTTCCTGTCTCCTATCTTCCTCTGGAAGCTCAACTAAAACCTGTTCACCATGGGTGACCCTGCTGGTATTTAAAATACCTGTGATATAGCTTCCAGAATCACAACAACACACAAGCCACCACAGTATGACAAACTGACAGACGAGTGGTTGAGAGGAGTGTGAGAAACAAGAAACATATCATACTTTTATTTCTGAGAGTCACTGGTATATTTCTGCAATACCAATATGCTGCTTTATCAATGAAGCCACTCACTCATTCAATGCACAGATACTTATTATGGCTATGTCCTCCTGTTGGACTGACCTACCTTTTAATCATCATATCATGTCCTTCCTTATCCTTTATGCAATCTACCAGTAGCTCTATGGGAGAAAGATGAGGCTTTCTGCTCCCATAAAGATTTACAGCCTCAGAAACCCTATACATGGTCACTGTGAGTGACCAACTTGATGGCACACAACCCCCATTCTTTATGCTGGTTTTTGCCTTAAAGTCTACTTTATCATAAATGGATATTGCCGTCTCTGCTCTTTTCCGGTTACCATTTGCTTGGTATATGTTTTTTCATCTTTTGGCTTTTAGCTCATTTTTGTATTTCTGTCTGACAGTATATTTATGGGTTATGTTTTCTTCACCATTCTGCTTATTTATGTATTTTGGCAAGTGCATTTAATCCATTTATATATTCAGTGTACTTAGTAAGAGTATGACTTACTGCTATCGTTTGGTGGTGTTTAATTTGGGTTGTGTGTGTGCATTTGTGTGAGTGTGTGTGGTGTTCAGTAATGTGTCTGTGATAAGTTCCTTTTGTTTGCAAATTTTATTATCATTTTCTTCACTGCTATTGTTTTAGTGTTTACTGAGACTCTAAGACTTTCCTCCTTTTTATTTTGTTGAGGTTTATTCATTTTCTTTGCAATTATCATGTAGTTTATTATTATCTTCCCAAGCTTAAAGTAGTCTCTTGTATTGGCTTTTTCTTCGTTTTTGAAGTTCTGTAACCATATCATATATTCCTTGTTTTTGCTTTATAGTTGTCATTGTTTACAAGTTGACAACTCTGATTCCCTATTTTCTGTCTTGGGACTTCTGGTGTTGTGCTGTAGGATAAACATTGGGCTGTTAACCATAAGGAAACCTGTACAAATTAGCTATGAGCCAGAACCAAATCAACCACACTTAACAAAAGCAACAGGTTTATTTTATTTTTTATACTTTTTATGTTAGTTGATTTCTGGATGATTTTGTCATGTGTCTTAATCTCTGGCTATTGGTTCTCGGTCTCGTTTTAGCATTTCTTATAAGATTGGTCTGATTTTTACAAATTTCCTTAATTTCTATTTCTTTGGGAGTATCCTAATTTCACTATCATATCTGAGGGACAATTTTTGCTGTATATATAATTTTTCGTTGGCTTTTTCTCCATTCAGCATTTTATACATATCATCTCATTTCTTCTTACGTGCTTGGTTTCTTCCAAGAAATCAGAGCTTAGTCTTATTGGTTCTCCTTTTATAGGTTCTACTTTCAGTATTTTTTCTCTGATTTTGATTTTAGAAGGTTTGATTACAATACACCTTAGTTATTTTCTTGTGGGTTCTATCCAATTCGAGTTTCATTGAACTTCTTGAATGTATATCTCCTCATCTTTCAAGGTATTAGGAAAGTTTTTTCTTACAAATCTTTGACAGTTTTCTTGGTGTTTTTATTTATTTATTTTTGTCTTTTGCTGCTCTCGATTTCTATCACATTGAAATTATTCCTCTTGAAGGTGTCCCACGTAATTATTAAGTTTTCTTCATTTTGTTGTTGTTGTTGTTGCTCTTTTTCTGATTGTTCCTTTAATAGATTTATATTTAGAGATTTGACTTCAATTTTGCTAATGCTGTCTTCCAGTAATTTAATTGTACTCCTTTACCCTTCCATTGTGTTAGCTATTTCTAAATTAAATATTCATCTTCTGGATTTCTGTTTGCTTGTTTTGTTTGGATTCTAATTTTTTGTTGTTGTTGTTGTAATAGTGTTTTCCTTAATCTTCTAGAGTTTGACTCTGTTTTCCTTGATTTTTTTGCCTGTGGTTCCTTTGACCTCTTTCTTAAACTCCTGAAAAGACCTAAGTATTTTTGTTGTTGTTAAGTGCCCTGGAGTCGGTTCCGACTCATAGTGACCCCGTACAGGGTTTCAGAGGCTGTAAATTTTTACAGGAGCAGAGAGTCTCATCTTTCTTCCATGGAACAGCTGGTAGTTTTGAACTGCTGACCTTGCGGTTCACAGCCCGATTTGTAACCACTATGCTATCTTCTGAATTCCTTATTAGTTGATTTCAAAGTAGTCTTCCTCAGAAAGATTTTCTGACCCTGCATTTTAGTCCCTTGTTTGAGCCATCTTGTTTTGGTTTTTTGGTGTGTGTGTATGTGTGAGTCACAGATTTGAAGTTCTCTGTGGTATTTGAAATGTTATGATGTTATTGTAGTAATTGATTGTTTGTTGGTTTGCTTCACCCTGATTTTTTGCTTTCTACTTTAAGATGGAGTCCTGGTGTGGCACTGTAGGATGATCACTGGACTTCTAACTGTGAGGTCAGTGATTCAAATCACCCAGATGGTTTATCCCCACCAATTATTCTTATAAACCTTATACAAGGTCGCTATGAGTCAGAATCGACTCAACAGCACTTAACACCAATATATTCTAATATATTTAGACAGTAGGGCTGGTGTGTTACTCTGTCACTAATTTGGCAGCACTAAAGCTCACCATCTGTCTCTGGGTGGATTTGGTGGCAGCTAGAGTTGTGGACACAAGATTCTGGTCACTGGCTGTGCAAAGCAGCTGAGGGTAGGCTGGGTGGGTGTTGTTTTTGTTGTTGTTGTTATGTGCCGTGGAGTCGGTTCCGACTCCTAGCAACCCTGCACAGGGTTTCCGAGGCTGTAAATCTTTACGGGAGCAGAATGCCTCATCTTTCTCCCGCGGAACCGCTGGTAGCTTCGAACTGCTGACCTTGAGGTTCACAGCCCGATTCGTAACCACTACGCTACCAGAGCTCCTTGCATGAGAAAACATCAGACAAATCGAAATTGAGGGACAATCAAGGATACATCAAAAAGTATTGCCCTCAGGGTTCAAGTTTATACACACACAGGGTTATTTAGAATAAAACATTTAAACATGTCACTGCCACCAGCTGGTGGCTACAGATAAGTTTTCTCAGTAATACACTTGTGTCATTAGGGTGGATCCAAAGAAAAAAGGATACATTTTGTGGCATGACTGGGGGCAGGGAAATTATTTTGATGTCATGGCGAATACAAAATTTTTAACTAAACTCAAGTAAACATCTTTCCAAATCACTGAAGTTTTGCAACAGCTTATGAGAATGATGCCTCACATGAAACAACAGTTTTTAGATGGATCAAGTGTTTTAAGGAAGATTGGAAACTACTTAGAGATTAATTCAAGTCAGAGGTCAGCTCAGAAGTTTATGGCAACTGTGATCGTTGTTGTTTTTGCTAAGTGCCATCGAGTCGGCTTTGACCCATAGCGACCCTGAACAGGGTTTCCAAGGCTGTAAATCTTTACAGGAGCAGAAAGCCTCATCTTTCTCCCGCAGAGCAGCTGGTAGTTTCGAGCTGCTGACCTTGCGGTTCGCAGCCCGATTCATAACCGCTATGCTACCAGAGCTCCTTGGCAACTGTGATGGGAGACTTCAAAGGAGTCATCTTCATAGACACAGGACGATCATGGGAATTTATTTTTTAAAAGTTGCAAGAAAATTGAGAATCACATTGGTGAGAAAAAGATCAGGAAAGTTGTACTATGGAATTTTTTCCCATCACAACAGTTCACCTACTTATCCTTCCAGGGTAGTAAGAGTTATCCTCCATTAACTGTGGAGGAAACTTTACCCCATCCACCCTATAGCCCTGATCTTGCCCCATCAGACTTTTGTTACCAAATTCAAGGAGTGTTTAAAAAGAGCATGGTTTAAATTCCTCAAGGATACCCAAACTCACATATTGATATGGTATAAAGCACAAAATGCAAAATTCTTCCTATAATGGTTACAGAGATGGAAACAGTGACTTAAGAAAGGTGTAGACTAAAGTAAAGAACATGTCAAGAAACAGCTTCACATTTTGATATTTTTGTTAATAGAGGTATCTATGATTTTGTAGCAGTATTTTTAACTTACTCTGATGCTACAAAATAGCTGAGAAAATTCTGCAAAACTGTCAGGGTTGTGAAAACCCAAGACAGATGAGGAACTGTGACTCATGGAGGGGACTGGATGCAATGCAGATATAGCATAGATTCCTGGAGCAGCAAAGGGACAGGGAGACATGGTCCATCTGAATGAAATCTGCAGATGAGCTAATAGTGTTCTACCAACATCAGTTTCTTCATTTTGATCACTGTACTATCGTTATGTAAAATGTTAGGACTACAAGTTGAGTGAGGGGTATGTGGGACATCTCTGTGCAATTTTCTGTCTGTGTAAACTTACTTCAAAATCAAAGTTTAAAAAAAATAACAGAATTTGGTGCTGTTTTGTGCTAATATTTTTCTAAACTGTCCATCGGCTGGAAAAATCATTGCAAATTTTTCCCTTCCCCAAAGAAAATGACATATAGAATAACATCTTCACTGATGAGAAATCTGAAGAAGGATCTTCTCATTTTAAAAGTTCATGCCAAATGACCCTAATACTCTGCATGCCATCTTCCATCTAAACTTGGGAATGTTTAAGTGCCAAATATCAGTGCAGAAAAATTGCTCCCTGTGTTAGTTTCTTATGGATGTCATAACAAATTACAATAAGCTGGATGACTTAAAACAACAGAAATTTATTCATTCATAATTCTGGCAGCTTTATTTAAAAAAAAAAAAAAAAAAGTCAACTCATGGCAACCCCATGCTTGTCAAAATAGAATTGTGCTCTGTAGGATTCTTGATGGCTAATTTTTCAGAAGGAGATCTCCAAGCCTTTCTTCCAAGGCTCTTTCGGGGGAACACAAACCTCCAAACTTTCAGTCAGCAACTATAAGCGTATCAACCATTCGATGGCAGTCCAAAATCAAGGTCCTAGTAGAGTAACGCTCTTTTTGAAGATTCTAGGGGATTCCTTAGTTCTTCCTAACATCTGGCAGTTGTTAGCAATCCTTATCACTCCATGGCTTCTAAACGTATCACTCTGATCTCTGCTTCCATCATCATATGATGTTTCCCCTGTGTATCTGTGTCTCCATGTTCAAATTCCATCTTCTTCTCAGGATAGCCATATTGGATTTAGAACTTTCCTGAATGCAGTATGACCTCATCTTTACTTCATACATCTGCAAAGAGCCTATTTCCTAATAATGTCACAGATTTCAAGTGGACATATATTTGGAGAGACACCACTCAATTCAGTACCATCCCCTAAGTAGGTTTTAAAAGTTGACATCACAGTATATGATTTTAATACCTGGAGTGGATGTATATGTGGTGATGGTGTGCCGTGGAGTCGGTTCCGACTCATAGCAACCCTGTACAGGGTTTCCAAATGTTCACGGGAGCAGAACACCTTGTCTTTCTCCCATGGAACGGCAGTGGTTTCGAACTGCTGACCTTGAGGTTAGCAGCCTAATTTGTAACCGCCTGTGTTTAAATCACAGTTCAGTCTCTGAGTAGTCATTTTCTCTGGGCTTCAGCTGCTTCCTCTCTAAAATAGGAATAAGACTAGTAGTTGCCTCACAGAATTGTCATGAGGACCAAATGGGTTATTATTAGATATAAAACATTTAGGACAATGCCTGGCCCTTGTTGTGAAGTGCTGTGGAGTCTGTTCCGACTCATAGAGACCCTGTATAGGGTTTCCAAGGAGAGGCTGGTGACCTTGAACTGCTGACCTTGCAGTTCAGCATATTAACTCATACCACCACACCAGGCCTCCTGGTGAGTATTAAATCAAAGTTAGTTGTTGTGGTTATTATTATATAAACTATACAAGGGACATAAGAATTCTCAGTAACTTACAATTTTGTGTTTATAAATTTCTGTATTTTTCTAATTTGCTTTAGCACTTTTACTATAAAGAAATGGACTTTTCAGAAAAGTCCACACTGCATGTTTACAATTTTTATAAATAATTATGCACAGTCACATTTCTCTCCTCCTTCAAGACCACATCCTTGCACTAAGGAATAGGCTGTAGCTCCAATACAGTTGACAAGGACTGCCAGAACTTGGCCCCTCTTCCCTCTCCAGACTAGTTTCTCACTCTTACAACTTAACAATTCAGCCATGTTGTTGTTAAGTGTAGTCAAGTTTGTGCCAACTCATAGCGACGTTGTACAGGGTTTCCAAGGAACAGCTGGTAGTTAGTAGTCTGATCTTGTGGCTACCATACCAGTCCAGTGCTTACCCTACAGCACTACAATAGAACTCCAATCATAATTATCTTAATTCCTTCCAATTGCTTAAAATGTTGCTTTCTGTCTCTGTCATGCCTTTTCATTCTGTTTCTTTCCTGAAACCCTTTTTCCACCTTCTTGTCTATGTGAACACTTTCTCGCTCTTCACATCTCAGTAACTTGTTTGTGATCCATTTACTGATTTCATAAGTACAACAGATTTTTATTGAGCATATACCTTATGACAGGATTCTGGGGCTTAGACTAGGTGCCTTAGCACCAAGTTCAGGACAGTAAACAGGTGGCACACTGAAATTAGAAACTTGAAGAGGATATTACAATAGATTGATGTACAAAGATATGGTCTCTACAAGAGATGGTTAAAGCAGACATAATAATCACCCGCTGGTCCTGAGAGGGTAAAAGTTTAGTGGAGCCTGGAGAGAGGGCTTTGGAGAGGGTTGCCTGATGGGAACTATGGCTTCCAGTCAATGATATAGCCATCTGGCAATGACTCCACAGGGAGGGAGACAGCAATAAGTACTTCAAATTCACTCTTCTTCCTTCAGCTCCTGCCGGTGATCCACATTAGCACCAGCAACCTGAAGCCACTGTTGGCACAGTAGATAGAGATTAGTGTTGGCAGGGCAATGAGTAGAATGGAAAAAGACGAGGTGTGGCTTTCCAGTGGCAAAGAGAAGATATTCCACATAAACCCTGCACTCATAGACCATGTATTCTAATAGGGGAAGACAGATAATATAGTAGCTAACATTTAGTGATGCTTGACTCCATGCCTGGCACATTCTAAGCAGTTCATACATACTTTTTAACCCTTTAATATCTAATGATTCCAACTTTTAAATGAGGAGACTGAGACACAGAAGGGTTAGAAAGATCACATAGGTTTACAGAGTCAGTAAATTGATTTCAAATCCAAGTTGATTTCAAAGCCAGGAAGTTTGGCTTTCTAATCCAGGCCCCAATCTGCTTTGCTGGACTGTCTTTAAAGCAGATATTTTTCAATAACTATTTTTGGATGCATAAAGAAGAAAATAACTCAGGGTAAGGTGCTAGAAAGTAGAATTGCAAAGAGTAGCGGCAAGTGGAGAGAGAGTATTTCTAAATTTTTCAGTGGTCTTAAAAACCAGTGTAAGGCAATAACTTTTTGAGCTGAGAACAGAATGATGAGAATGAGGCAGTCATACAAAGAGCTACTTGGGGCTAAGAGCAAAGCAGACAAAGGCGTGGACAAGACTAACACCTCTGAGGGTACCAAACCAGCCTTTGCAGCTGAAGTCCAGTTGTTGTTGTTAGGCGCCATCAACTCATAGCAACCTTATGCACAGAAGAATGAAACACTGCCCGATCCTGGGCCAACCTCACTTCTGTTGCCACACTTGAGTCCATCAAGGCTGCCACTTGGCCAATCTGTCTCATTGGGGGTCTTCCTCTTTCTGTGACCCTCCACCTTACCAAACATGATATCCTTCTCCAGTGACTGGTCCCTCCTGACAATATGTCAGAAGTATGAGAGATGAAGTTTGGCCATCTTGGCCTCCAAGGAACACTCTGGCTGATCTTCTTCCAAAACAGATCTATTGGTTCTTTTGGCAGCCCATAGCACTTTCAATATTCTCCTCCAACACCACAACTCAAAAGTATCAATTCTTCTATGGTTTTCCTTATTCACTGTCCAGCTTTCACATGCATATGAGGTTATTGAAAATACTATGGCTTGGGTAAGGTGCACCTTAGTCCTTCAAGCTGACAGTTTTGCTCTTCAACACTTTAAAAAGGTCATGTGCAGTAGATTTGAGTCCAGTAGACAAAGGGAAATACAATGGGAAGTTTAGCTAGAGATGTAGACAAAAGTCAGGAATGAAAGCAATTAGAGGATTTTAAGCATAGAAATGAAGTGATGAGATTTATGTTTTTGAAAGATTGTTTTGAATGCTGTATCGAATGGCAAATGGGATGGGCAATGTAGAAAGAGATAGGAAGGCCAGTTAGGAAATTTGTTGATAATGATGACTTGAACCTGGTTGACACAAGAGACTAAGAGAAGTGAGCATACTCTGAATCTATTTTGGAAGTAGAATTGAAGGGGAATTGGTGATTGGTTGGGGAGAAGGAGAAATGAAGAGAAAATGATGGAAAATAACAGCTGGGGATGCAGAGAAAAAGAATCAACATATTTTGTCCACATTCATTTTGATGTTCTTAATATATTTCCAGGGAGTCCTGGTGTGGCACTGTAGGATAAGCACTGGACTGCTAATCACAAGGTTGGCAGTTCAAACCAAGCATCCAAGCCTTAGAAACCCCATACAGGGTCACTATGAGTCAGAACTGACTCGACAGCTCTTAACAATGACAGTAGACTTCCAGAGTCATGGTGTGCTGCTGTAGGATAAGCACTGGACTGCTAACTGCAAGGTCAGTGGTTCAAACCCACCAATTGCCCTCAGAAGCCATACACAGGGTCACACTGAGTCTGAACCAAATCAACAGCATTTAAAAACAATTACAATAGACTTCCAAACAGAGGTCACCCAAAGGAATGCAGAAATCATTGAATAATACCATTAGTATCACATGTAAGTCAAATTCTGCTGAAGATAATTTAAAAATGGTTGTTAACAGTATCTCAACAGAGAACTGCCAGAAATTCAAATTGGATTCAGAAGAGGAAGCTGAACTAAGGATATCATTACTGGCATCAGATGGATCTTGGCTGAAAGCAGAAAATATCAGAAACATGTTTATTTGTGCTTTATTGATTCTGCAGAGAGTTTTGATTGTGTGGATCATGATGAGCTATGGATAACAGCGAAAAATGGGTATTCCAGAACACTTAATTGTGCTCATAAAGAATCTGTACATAGACCAAGAGGCAGTCATTCGAAAAGAGCACGGGACACTGAATGATTTAAAATCAGGAAACATGTGCACCAAAGTTGTATTCTTTCACCATAATTATTCAATCTGTATGCTAAGCTAATAATCCAAAAATCTGAATTATATTAAGAAGAATGTAGCATCAGAATCGGAGGAAGACTCATTAACAACCTGAGATATGCAGATGATACAACCTTGCTTGCTGGAAGCAAAGGGGACTTAAAATACTGATGAAGATCAAAGACGACAGTCTTCAGTATGCATTGCACCTGAATGTAGAGAAAACAAAAATCCTCACTTATAAACCAATAAATAACATGGTAAGTGAAGAAAACATTGAACTAGTCAAAGACTTCATTTTGCTTGGATCCACAATCAACACTCATGAAAGCAGCAGTCAAGAAATCAAGCAATGTAGTTCACAAGGCAAATTTGCTGCAAAAGACCTTTTCAGTGTTCAAGAGCAAAGATATCAGGTTGAGGACTAAGGTGCATCTGACCCAAGCCATGGTATTTTTAATAGCCTCATATGCATGTAATAGTTGAAGAATGAATAAGAAATACCCTAGAAGAATTGATGCATTTAAGTTATGATATTAGAGAAGAATATTGAATGTACCATGGACCACCAGAAGAACAAGTAAAATCTGTCTTGAAAGAAGTGCAGCCAAGATGCTCCTTAGAAATCAGGATGGTGAGGCTTTGTCTCTTACACTTTGGGCATGCTATCAGCAGGGACCAGTCCCTGGAGAAGGACATCATGCTTGGGAAAATGGAAGGTCAATGAAAAGGGGGGGGAGAAGGAAGACCCCCCAATAAAAGGGATGGCACAGTGACAGTAGCAGTGGACTCCAGCATAACAACAATTGTGAAGATGGTGCAGGACCTGGTTGTGTTTTGTTCTGTTGTTTATAGCATGGCTTTGAATCAGGACCAATTTGATAGCACTTAATAACAACAACAACAATATACTTCTGGTGTTTAATATACTTTTTCCTTTAATTATATGTTCTTCTCCCAACCGTGGAAGGAAGTACTTTTGATTTACAGAAAACTCTTAAAATCTATGGACTATATCCGTGATCTATTGATGTGTAATTTAGTGGCATGAAACAACAATAAATATTCATTGTATCACATGGCTTCTATAGGTCAAGGATTTGGAAGCAGCTTATCTGGGAGAATCTAGATTAGGATATTGACCATGACAGCTGTCACTGAAGTCTTGACTGGGACTGAAGTATCTGCTGATGATGGTTTTCTGCTCTAGTGCTAACTGTTGGCAGAAGGCCTCTGTTCCTCTCATATGGGCTCCTCTTGAGTTCTCATGTCATGGTGCTTAACTTCCTTCAGAGCAAATGACCCAAGATAGACAAGACAAAAAGCCACAGTGTCATATCTTATCATTCTTGCAGTGCCATAATGATTACATTACTGTTTAATGTGGGAGTGAGTTACAAAGTGACATAAATACCAGGAAGTGGAGATCCTTGGGACCATCTAGGATGCTGGCGATCACAGAAAAGATAAGGAAAAAATTTAGAAAAGGGCTTCACCATGTCCATTAATCAAATGAGTTCAAGTGAATGGATGACTGAAACAGGTTAAATAAAGAACTATGTTTACTTTAGTGGAGTGATTAAGGCAGAAAATAACAAAAACATCAAATTATACATGGTGTGGCACTGTAGGATAAGCATTGGACCACAAGGCCAGCAGTTCAAACTCACCAGCCGCTTCTCAGAAACCCAATACAGGGTTGCTGTGAGTTGGAACTGACTTGATGGTGCTTAGCAAAAACAACGACATGGTAGTTCTATGTTCAACTTTTTGAGGAACGAGAAAACTATTTTTCATAGCAGCTGTACCATTTTGAATTTCTACCAACAATAGAAAAGGGTTTCAGTTTCTCCACATTCTCACTAACATTTATTTTCCCTTTATAATTTTTATTTTTTCATCTTAGCCATCGTAATGGAGGTTAAGTGATAATCTCATTGTGGTTTTGATTTGCATCTCAGAGGTGTTACTTTTCAAAAGTAGAAAGCTAAAGCACTAAGTAGAATGGCCCTGGGGATCAAACTTCTTTGGTTCAACTGCATCTATAAAGGTCAGAAGAGCTGCCTCAAAGTGGAAAACACTTTCTGGAAAAAGAGAAGAGAGAAATAAAGACCTATTGCCATTACAACTCATAGCTATCCTGTAAGAAGAATGGGACTGTCCCACAGGGTTTCCTGGATTGGAGTTGGCATCAATTAGATGGTGATGTGTTTAGTTTTTATGAAAGTAGATTGCCACATCTGCCTCCCACAGAGCGGCTGGTGGGTTTGAACTGCAGATCTATTGGTTTTCTACCAAATACTTAATCAGTGTGCCACCAGGGCTCCTTAAGAGAGAAATTTTTGTTGTTGTTAAGTGCTACCGAGTCAGTTCCTACTCTTAGCGACCCTGTGTAGAGTTTCTGAGGAGGGACTAGTGGGAGGGGAAAAGACGATTAGCATATTCTGCTTAAACAAAATTAATATGCAATTGTAAGTATTTAGGTATTCATACTATGTAAATGCCTTTTGCAAATGAGATTATAGATTTGCTTGCAAACAGTAAGCCTGCTAAATAAATGTAAGGTGCTATTATTTAAAAAAAAAAAAGCAGGAAGATATTGGCAACATTCCCCACAGACATTTCATGCTTCCAGAAAGATACCATCTATAAATATGCAGTGCCCACAACATCCCCACAGCTAGATGAGGGTTGTTGTTGTTAAATGCTGTTGAGTCAGTTCCGACCCATAGCGACCCTGTACAGGGTTCCCAAGGAGCGGCTGGTGAGCTTGAACCACTGACCCTGCAGTTCATACCGACTTTGTAGTCCAGCTCGTTAACCCACAGCGCCACACCAGGACTCCAGATGGGGTTTAGCAGATGAGAAACAGACACTTCTCTTTGACTTCTGTTGTGAGTTGAAAAAGATGGGTTTGCTAGATAGTAACATGGTTAAGTGTTAGGATGGAGACATGTTGTTGTTGTTGTTAAGTGCCGTCGAGTCGGTTCCGACCCATAGCGATGGAGACATAGGGAAGCAGAATTCTCTATTTTATTGTGGGACCAAATCTAGCTTAAGCAGGGTCTTAGCTTAAGTAAATGACCCTCCAACTCTGGTATTTGTAATTGTGAGCCCATCTGTGCTTGCACACCACTTCCCTACTGCCCCCTCACCCACAGAGCTGACAAAGGACTTCAGGGGAAGCTGAAATCACCGCCTGTTCAGAACGGTTCTGCAGGACACAGCAAAATCTGTAATGGATTGGGACCTGCTGATAATCTTTCACAGCTAACCAAGTGATCATTGATTAAAAATAGCTTTGAACATGTATCGCACATCTATTTCGGGCCTCGTTTTATTTGGAATGCAAATACTGCTGGAAGCCAGAACTACATGAGCAGCAGCTGGAAATCAACTCAGACATTCCAGCCAATTCACATCAAGCCCAGTTGGCAAAATGAATGCCACTCTGCGTCTCAGTAAAGGCAAGATCATTAATTATGCTCCTCTGCCCAGTGGTTTCTATTATGGACACATCTGGACTGAGAGACTCATTTGAAATCCCCAATTTCACTGCTTCCCAGAGTCTAAACCAAGTTAAAAATTGATTTGTGATGATGAGAGGGTAGCATGTGCAAACAGCCAGGCCCACAGAGTCCAGTGAGGCACTAATGAAAGTCTGTGCTAGTTTCAAAGACTTTTTGTTTGCCTCAGGTGCTCATATTCTCATCCATATTTCTTACCACTTCTTGAAGTGTAGTGTTTGAGACAGCTTTCTCAGTAAATAATAAAGAAAAACCACACACCCATCCGCGGATGGCAGAGCTAAGGAGTTTTAGTTTCCACAGCTCCTCACAGGTTGTGATAGTTTCATTTGTCTTAAAGGAAGCAAGGTTGGGACCCTGTCTGTTTAGAAGAGAAAGACTTTCAAGAAATATCTATGCCCTGCATCAAAAAACATAGCTGTTTGTTCTGAGAAAAACTTGCCTCTGAATGGCTGCTGACTCCTGTTTTGGCAGCGATAGCTGGAGTGTGGAGACAGCTCTGTTGGAGGTGCCATCGTAGAGAAGAGATTGAAAACAGGTCATCAATCAAGCCAAGGGTGGCCATTCAAATCCCACAGGGCTTTCATTTGAGTGAACTGACCACTTCCTGTGCACTTGGACCTCATATAACTCAGATCGCTAACCTTATACAGCTTTCCAGGAGACCACAAGTGTTCATGGAGTGGAGGGCAGGAACAGGTGAGGCAGTAGCTCCAAGATGGGAACTGAGGACCAGGCTCATCCTGAGGAGTTAGGAGTCACCTGAGGGGATATATGAAGCTCTGGTATGACTTCTGGACTGCCTGATGACTAAGATTCATTGCCACATTTTTTTTTTTCTTTTTGCCAAATTTTTCAAGGTTTGATTGTTCATAAAGTGTAAATGTTCTTGGAAGGAGACAACCAAGTTTGTTTGTTTGTTTCGGTCATTTACAATGGCGGCTGAGTTTCTGACAGCAGGAATTCTGATATGGGAAGGAAAACTACAATGGAAGGGGGTGAGAAGTGGCTGTTCCCAGTAGATTCAGCACGATTGTTGTTGTTGCTGTGAGCTACCATCAAGTGGGCAACCTCACGTACAGTAGAACAGATCGTTGCTCACTCCTGCACCATCTTCATGGGCATTGGCATGTGTAAGTCCATTGTTTGACTATCATGCCAGTCCATTTCACAGAGGATTTTACTTGTTTTCACCGATCCTTTTCATTACCAATCATGATGTCCTTTTCTAATGGGAAAGATATGACCAAAGGAAGTGAACCAAAGTCTCCCTTTTCTTCCTTCTAAGGAGCATGAGATTGGTGCATTTGATCTTTTGACAGGATACTTAAACTCCACTGGAAACCTTCTTAATAATTTTGCCAGGAACTGATTTCGCTTAGTCCATCTTAATGTGCATAAAGTTGATGGATCAATTTTTCAGAAATCAGTCTTTAATAAGATTGAGGAGAATCAATAAACTTAGGAACCTGAAAATGAAAAGGAGCAATATTTAAGCTTAATTTTGGAAGAGTTTCTAAACTGCTAAGGTTGTCCAAAACTGTGTCAATAAATGTAAGAGATCCTACCATTCCATTGCTGAAAACATTTAAAGAAAATATGAATTCTTTTCTGACAGTGGTGTCAGACAGGGAATTTTTGCCTTAAGTTGACATTGTAACTAGATCAACTTTGAGGTCCATTCCAGCTCTAGATTCCTGACAGTTTACTGAGTTTTCTCATGGAGATTTGTGATTCTGACAACAGGAGCTGAACTTAGTGTGGCTAGTACAATGGCCAAACCCAGACTGCAGGTGCCCACAACTTACAGAATAAAGAAGCCAGACCACAGCTCCTCTGTATCATTCTTAACTGCCTGTAGACCAATGTGGGGAATTCAAACTTAGCTGGCCTTGACATGTAGAGGTAACACAAAGCTCTCTGGTAGGCACCATACAGACACACTGGTTCTGAAAACAGCTTCACCCTGAGATACCCAAAGCCTACAGAATTCAAGGTGTCAGCTTTAGGAAATACCTCTTACATTTTTCTTCCATGTAATAAAATACTTAGACCATAAGTTCTGCTTTTATCTGGAGCTAGAGAATTAAGTCAAAGAAAGATGACTTTTGAGACTAGGTTGTTGTTGGTGGTGGTGATGTTGTTAGGTTCGATCAAGTCAGTACCGACTCATAGCGACCCTGTGCTCAACAGAATGAAACACTGCCCAGTCCTCGGCCAACCTCACAATTGTTACCACACTTGAGCCCATTGATGCTGCCATATTGCCAATCCATCTCACTGGAGGTCTTCCTCTTTTTCTCTGACCCTCCACTTTACCAAACATGATATCCTTCTCCAGAGACTGGTCCCTTCTGACAGTATGTCCAAAGTATAAGAGATGAAATCTGGCCATCCTGGCCTCCAGGTAGCACTCTAGCTGCACTTCACTCAACACAGATCTGTTGGTTCTTTTGGCACCCCATGGCACTTTCAATATTTTCCAACACCATAACTCAAAGGCATCAATTCTTCTACAGTCTTTCTTATTCACTGTCCACCTTTCACATGCATATAAGGTTATTGAAAACACCATGGCTTGGATCAGGCACATCAAGTCCTCAAGCTGACATCTTTGCTCTTCAACACTTTAAAAAGGTCTTGGGCAGCAGATTTGTGATTTCTTGATTCCATGACTGTTGATGGTTGATCCAAGAAGAATGAAGTCCTTGACAACTTCAATCTTTTCTCCGCTGATAAGAATGTTGTTGATTGGTTCAGTAGTGAGGATTTTTGTTTTCTTTACATTGAGATGCAATCCATACTGAAGACTGTTGTCTTTGATCTTCCCATAAAATACAGTAAGTATTTTAAGTCTTCTTCACTTTCCACAAATAAGGTTGTATAATCTGCATATCTCAGATTGTTAATGAGTCTTCCTCCAATCCTGATGCCACGTTTTTCTTCATATAACACAACTTCTCAGATTATTTGCTCAGCATACAGGTTGAATAAGTATGGTGAAAGAATACTACCATGTTGCACACTTTTCTTAATTTTAAACCATTCACTGTTTCCATGTTCTGTTCAGACAACTGCCTCTTGGTCCATGTACAGATTCCTCATGAGCACAATTAAGTGTTCTGTAATAATCATACTTCACAATGTTGTCCATAGCTTGTCATGATGCACATCAATTCCTGGTGCTTTGTTCTTTACCAATTCCGTCAATGCACCTTGGACTTCTTCCTTCAGTATCATTGGCTCTTGGTCATATGCTACCTTTGAAACAGTTGAACATCAACAATTTCCTCATTTCCTTTTGGTACAGTGACTCTGTATATTCCTTACATATTCTTTTGATGCTTTCTGCATCATTCAATAATTTGCCTAGAGAATCCTTCAGTAATTAAAGTCGAGGCTTGCATTTTTATTTATTTATTTTTTCCCAATCACCCCAGCTTGAGAAATGCTGAGCGTTTTCTTCCCTTTTGGTTTTCTGACTCCAGGTCTTTGCACATTCGTTGTAATATTTGACTTTGTCTTCTTGAGCTGACCTTTAAATTTTTCTGTTCAGCACTTATACCGCCTCATTTCTTCCATTTGCTTTAGCATCTCTAAACTGGAGAGCAAGTTTCAGTGTCTCTTCTGATATCCTTTTCCTTTTTGATCTTTTCTTTCTTTCCTGTCATCTTAATGACCTTTTGCTTTCTTCCTGAATGATGTTCTTGATATTATTCCACAGCTCTTCTGGTCTTCAGTCTCTAGTGTTTAATGTATCAAATCTGTTCTTCAGATGATTTCTAAATTCAGGTGGGATATATTCAAGGGCATATTTTGGCTCTCGTGGACTTGTTTTCATTTTCTTCACTTTCAGTTTGAATTTGCATATGAGCAATTGATGGTGTGTTCCACAATTTGCCCCTGGCCTTGTTTTCACTGATGATATGGAGTTTTTCCGTTGTCTCTTTCCACAGATGTAATCAATTTGATGTCCTTATATTCCATCTGGTGAGGTCCATATGTATAATAATCTCTTATGATGTCTAAAGAAGATATTTGAAATGAACAAAACATTGATTTTGTAGAATTCTATCATGTGATCGCCAGCATATTTCTATTACCAAGGCCATATTTTCCAGCTACTGATCCTTCCTCTTTGTTTCCAACGTTTGCATTCCCATCACCAGTAATTATCAATATACCTTGATTGCATGTTTGATCAATTTCAGATTGAAGAGGTTGGTAGAATTCTTTTATTTCATCCTCACTGGCTTTAGTGGTTGGTGTGTAAATTTGAACAATAATGGTATTAACTGGTCTTTCCTGTAGGTGCATGCATATTATCCTATCACAGACAGCGCTGTACCTCGTGACTAATCTTGATATGTTCTTTTTGGCGATAAATGCAACAACATTCCTCTTCAATTTGTCATTCCTGGCATAATAAACCATGTGGTTGTCAGATTCAAAATGGCCAATACCAGTCCATTTCAGCTCACTAATGCCTAAGACATTCCATTTTTGTGTATACATTCCATTTTTGACAATTTCCAATTTTCCTAGATTCATACTTCGTACATTCCATGTTCTGATTATTAATGGATGTTTACAGCTGTTTTTCTTCATTTTGAGTTGTGCCCCATCAGCAAATGAAGGTCCTGAGGACTTTACTCCCACGTACTCTACTCCATTCGAGTCCTCACAGTTAACTCTACTTTGAGGAGGCAGCTCTTCCCCAGTCATAATTTGAGTGCCTTCCAACCTGATGAGCTCATTTTCTGGCACTATATCTGTCAGTGTTTCTCTGCTGTTCTTAAGGTTTTCAGTGACTAAATATCTGTAAGTAGTTCATCTCTCCTTCTTCCTAGTCTGTCTTCATCTAGCAGCTCATCTAAAACCTGTCCACCGTTGGTGACCCTGCTGATATTTAAAATACCTGTGGCATAGCTTCCAGAATCACTAGGTGGTATCTGGAATTGTTAAAAACAAAAGTTAAATGGAATCTGGAGTCAGAAATATGGTGGAGTAAATATGGTGCAATGGAAACAAACAACAGATTTGGAACGAAATAGATGGTCTGTCAAATTCCCATTCAATCTACTACATGATCTTAAACCACTTTCATTCTATGAGGCTCCATTTTCCTTGTAGGTAAAGTGGGGCGAATAGTGCTTCCCTCAAGAAACTGTGTAAACAACCTTGGAACAGCGGTATTCTGCAGGCAGATACATGGGCAGAGACACAGGCTGAAGGAGTATGGGCAGAAAAGTGGGAGTATGCCCACAAATCTATTAGGGTTATAAAAAAGATATTTAAACGTGGATAATTTACCTTTTCTTTGAATCCAACTATACATGTGGTGGACTGATACAGTGGGCAAAATGATAAAAACTTCTTAGATATTATCAGACTTCTTAGAGATTATCAAACATTTTAAGGCAATGAGTTGCTGAGTCTGAGAGCTCAAAACCATAGTTTTAGGGGACAGCATGGTCAGTTGGCTAACATAGTCCATAAAGACAATGTTCTACATCCTACTTTAGTAAGTAGTGTCTGGAATCTTGAAACTTCATGAGGGCTGTCTAAGGAGCAAAGCCTTGAAATTAATTAGTCCAACAGGCTAGTGGAACATGTGAACATCAGACTCCATGACTCTGAGACCAGAAGAACTAGATGATGCCTGGCTACCACTACTAACTGCTCTGAAAGGGATCACATTAGGAGGTCTTGGATACAGTGGGAGAAAATGCAGAACAAAACTCAAAATTATTATATTTTTTAAAAGATCAGCCTTACCACTCCTATTCAATATTGTGCTTGAAGTCTTAGCAAGAGCTATACAGCAAGACAGGGAAATTAAAGGCATCCAAATTGGCAAAGAGTAAGTAAAACTCTCCCTGTTTGCAGACGATATGATCCTATACATAGAAA